>NC_046203.1:12797307-12992293 GCF_011004875.1 Balearica regulorum gibbericeps
GTTGCAGGATACCGGAGAAACTCAGGTACGAAGCTCTGTGACCTTCTCTGCATCTTCTCTGCCTGTGGCTGCCCAACTGTGCCAGCTAGCTAGTGGCATGTACTGTGCTCTGCAAAACGGGGCGTTAGTTTGATCACAGGGTGACTTGGCATGATTTTCATTCAGCTGGTCTTTTCTGACCATGCAGAGCAATGTCTGTTACAGCTCCTGCTCCATTAGTGATTGTGGGTGCTCTGGACAGTAGTGCACGGTGCTCTGGCAGAGATCCCTGCTCATGGGGTTGTGAGATGACTCCTCCTGTAGGAACTTGTAAGGCAGGGGCAGCCTTTTCCATCATTCTAGATTTAGCCAGCCCAAGCAATTGTAGTTTGTACTCCTCACCAGCTTTTCTGAATATGGCCCCAGTGCTTAAAGCCCAGCAAGATTCTCAGGTGGGCTTAAGGATCAGCTGTTACAGCATTTACCAGTTCAGATACTTCCTGCACCATGGTGAATGAGAAGCTGCTTTTACTCCGTGGGGCTATTATTTCATCAACTCACAGTTTAGTAAACCCGCAAGCTGTTCATTTTACTTGAAAAGCACCTCTATAAAAGCGGTGTTCTTGTTTTGATGAGGAATATTTGGGACCCGATAATTCCGTTTTATTTTCACACTTTGTGTTTGAATAATGTCTGGTGCATGTGACTATAACACATATTTTATCCTTCTGGATATCCTATTCCTGATGATCTTTTGAAGAAGATGCACTGTGTTTTAAGCATAGCAAGAAATTAATCCTGTGTTCTCTTCTCTAGTCTCTCAGGAACTGAAGATCCACCAGCTGTGTGTGAGATTTCTCCATTAGTGTCTTACTTTGGAGAGGTGAGAATAACTACCTATGAAGGTATTTTTAAGTCTGTGCAGGTATGCATCTGATTTCTGTCCAAACACGGGGGATTTCTTTACCCTAACTTGCTGAGAAATGGTAAGATCAAGGGAACTAGGACTTGGGCTCTGCATTATGTTTGTGTTCCACTATGGTTTACTCTTCAGTGGTTTGTTCACTCTCAGTTTTAGCCATTTGTAAAATGAGATTTGCAATGGGTCTGCACAGTTACATTAAGACTCACAAGTACTTTGAGATCTTCTGAATGAAGAGTGCAGAATATTCAAATTACAAAATCCGTGGGGGTCACTGTATTCAGTTGTGTGCTAATTTGTGCCCATCTCCCACAGTGAGTGAATACTGAATGAGAAGTGTGATTTGTGCATTGGCTTTAGAGAAACCACAGATTTCTCAAGTTTGTCCCTCTGAAAATAAGGTCCTGAGACAGTTGCTTCCATTTAGTAGTGAGGAGCTGCCCTGAGCTGGACAGGCAGGGTGAGGAATAGTGGATTGCAGGAGGATACGTGGGCACTGTGGGGAAGGGTGTTCATGAAACTTTACATCTTCACTAGCTTTCTGTGTGTAGGTAGCAAACTCATCACAACTGATGCATTGTAAGAACAAAATGAAATGGAGGCAATTGAAGTTGACCTTTTTTTGCTAGGATTATTCTAACGTGAGTTAAGGACACACCTTCCCATGCCTGCCCCTCTGCTGGAAGCTTGTTTCTGAGATCCGTTGTTTTGCAGTTCATTGGTGCCTCTCCTTTGTGAACCCCAGGCTTGGGGCTGAAATGCTTTCCATCTCTGTCACTGGGGAGTCTGTTGCTGTTGTCTGTCCTTCCCATGACCTTTTAACTTTGGGTACTCAGTCATTCTTTGAGGACATTACATAGACTTAAAAATAGTGCAGGTAACCAGTCTGATGTGTTCATAACCTAACAGTGCTGTTTTCACATGTTCTCAGGGTCTGGAGGTGTACATGAAGAACAAAGACTTCCCTTCTCCCTTTGTACTCGATGAAAACAAAGCAAAACTGCTAGGAAATTCTTGAAGAGGAGGGAGGCTTTTCCCCCTCAAATCAGATACCTATCTGTCACATCCTTTATAAGAGCTGATATTACTAAAATGTCAGCTATGAAATGTGTTATAAAAAATATTGCTTTCCAGTATCGAATCGATGCCAAATCCTTGCAGCAGTTGTGTTTACACATACGTGCGTGCTCACCAGTTCTGTTTGGTAACTTTGAAGGCAATGCCTTTTACCTCAGTCTGTTTTGTAGACTTGGATGTGAATGAAGATTAATACCTTCTGGATACCAAACAGATTTTATATTTCTTATTTGCTATGCATACAAATATGTAAAAGAGCCAGTCAGGGCCTAATAAATCAGTTTTGCATTCAAGATTAAATCTCTTCAGTGCCTTGTTAGGTATCTTGTTTGTGCTGGTGGGGTTGGGGTTTGCTTTTGTTTTGCTCTTAAATTGTGTGCACAGCTGAAGAATCAGTTTGATCTGTCTTTTCCTTAATCCTGTGCTGGTTAGAAGATCCAATTCAAGAGCAATTGCATCCTCTAACCAGATCATACAGAGTCGTCTGCTGTAGGTAGGGATGCTGCTGCATGTAAACATTGCTTGAGGTTTGGACTCCAAAGCAGAACAGACTCATTTGCATATCTAGGCTTATTGGTGGCATTCCAAGAAAACATAAGTAAATACGCAGTTTAGACTGATTGCTCTTTACAGCTGTAGTAACCTGGGGTTTTTTCATTAAAAAAAAAAAAAAGAAAAAGATGATGAGAAACTTTTTCAGAACAACCCTCTGCTCTTACTGTCTATAACAAACATTTATTTTCTTTTCATTTTCCTGTTTAATGTATTCCATATCCCTCTAAGGGGACTCTTTTAAAGTACCTGAAAGTACTAAGCGAACAAATCCTAATGGTAGAGTTTAAAGCTTAACCAAAAAAATACTTAATCCCAGCATAAACAATGTACACAGTAAAACACCAGCCTCTGCTTCTACAGTTTCTGGCCAGGTAGTTTTCCAGCATTCTTTTACTTACAAAATAATTCTTTAGATGCCTTCCTTTTACATGTATTACTAACCATAACCTAAAGATAGGTATCAGCTAATTAAGGACGCTAATTCCCAGAACATATGTAGCATTTGAACTCAGCCCTGGCCAAGGGATCCCAGGGTGGCTGTGATCCACAAATGATTGTTCCTCTTCAGCCTTGGGATGCTGCCCCGGTAAGCTCGTGCCAGGCGGAATATATGCTGAACACACCGAAGTTGTTTCACCCTGGGTGAGGATGCTTCGGGTGCGCTGCTGGGTGGCCTTTGCTGGAGGAACACTCTATGCTTTTCCCCTAAATCAAGTGGTGAAGAAGACGCCTCATCTGGAATGTTATTTCATGCATCTGCTTCTACTGAGGAATTGTCGATGCTATTTTATTAAGCATAAATCTTTTAAATAACTTACGTGGCTTTCTGTAATTCCTGATGAGAGGCTGTATTCAGAATGTTGGGGAAGTATAAAAATGGCTTTGAGAGTAAATACAGTTTGTAAGTAGGCTCGTTTTCCAAAGAGAGCATCTAAATGTCGATGGTAGAGTTTTCAGGTGTAAAGTGTATCTGCGTACACGTAAGTAACGAGCCTTTTGCACATGCAAACCAGCTAATGAAAGTTCTGATTACCTCAGTTTGCATGTGCAGCCAGTAATTCCCATTTTTAGTATAAATTAAGCATTTGTCCTGGACATTCAATTCTGGTTTTGGTGGTTTTGGTTTGTGGGGTTTTTTCCCCCAATGTTTTATGGGTCATTCCATTCCTGTCAGTCAAGTTTTATATCTGAGAACAAATTGTGTTGTATCTTTGTGAGTATTGCTTGTTGATTCAGGCACATACTTGTTTTAAATTGCACTGTGCTATGAAGAAAGAATATTTCTTTTGTTCTTTCTAAAGTGCTTTCTCTTTTGAAACTTCAGTTCCAGAGTGCTTTAATCATGTGTACAGTGAGCTGCCGACATGAGTTTTAGAGGTTGTTTTTAAGGAGAAGCTGAATTAGAATCATAAATGCCTTGTCTGTTGAGGTTTTTTTTTTGTATGACTCCTCACATTTTAAACTGGAACATAGCAAGAATTTCAAGAGAACTTTTAAAAAAAAAAATCTGTCCTGTATGTAACAGAGTAGTTCTAGTATGTACTATGAAATGAAAAAAGTACAAATGAAACAAAGAGAGGTCCCTTAGTACTCCGTAAACTTTTGGACACCTAAACAGTTTTATAATAAAGATGTTACTGTGATTTCTATGTGTCTGTGTTTCTTGTTCATGAGGAAAATACACTTGTTGTCTTTGTCCCTACATGTCATGGGTGTTGTCACCACAGCTGCAGGACACTGAGACAGTGTCACTGATGGCATGGTTGGAGGCTGCAGTGCCCACATGATGTACCGGGGGGATGTGGAACTCAGCAGAGGGTAATCCTGAAGGGGGTTGACATTGTAGGATGTATTTTTTCATCAGAAAACAGAAGACTCTGTTCTTGCCTACAATCCCATTTTTTTGTTTTTTTTTTGTTTTTTTTTCCCCCCCAAGCTTTTCAACTCATTTTACTGAGGGGAGGGAGTTTAATTGTGGGTGGTATGTGTTTTTCTTTTATTTAAAGTAGATTTGAGTGATCTGGATCTGAGTCAGGCTTTTGCAGCTGTTGCGTAGGTAATGAGCACTCACTGTGGTGCTACTTTTGCTTGGCTTCCCATTGACAGGCACTTTTTAAACAGCGCTCCATTTATAGAACAATCAGCAGGGAAGTTAGTAATTTTTCACAAATGACAGATGGTCTTCTCTTTCGGGAGTTTAGTGCTGAACCTAGCAAAGGTCAGAGGTAGATATTCTTCCTTCCTTACCTATTTCACCCCATGTTTCTCCCTTGGCACCCATGTGAAAGGTTGCTGAGGGTTTTAATGTGTTTTTAAGCTACGTGAATCAGAAGTTTCCTGTGATAGGAAAATAAATACTAAAAATGAAAGCGTGCTTCAGGCTTCTGTTAAATTGTTCCTCTGCTTGTTTATGTGGAGTGTTCATATCTACCAGAACTGTTTGCTTCCTTAGTTTTGGGGTTTTTTTTTTAATCATGAAATGCTCAGAAAACCACCCAATTTCCAGTTTTATCTGGAAATCTAGTGTGAGGTGGATTCCAAATTTAAAGGCTCAAATGATGCATGTTAACTGAATAGTTAGGCACAGCTGAAGGTGAATTCAGAACCAGTACTTAAAGTAGTAGTCTTAAAGCAGCTGCTCCAACACTTTCCTGTTGGACTACGACCATGATACAGAAATAATGGTTGTGACAAAACCAGAGTCATGTTGTGGCTCTGAATGTGTACATGATGAAACAGCACTCTTCCCTATTCCCCTATGCCCACTGATAACCTCCCTCCTCGTCCCCAGCGAAGAAGCAGCAAACTATAGGCACAGGGAGTGATGAAGGGGTGGTGGTCTGTGGAGAAGCCAGTGAGGGAAGGAATTGAGTCAGACAAGTGGATCCTGCTGAGTACCAAAATTCAGTGCCAGATCTTATGGACGAGGTTTTTTTATACAAACTGTTTTAAGTTGCTTTTCACCTACTCACACACATAGTCTCACTGATTTCAGTTGTCTGCTCCCAGGCCTGTGTTCTCACGCTGTCTGCCCAGGACTATGGGCATCTGATGCAGAGGATGAAGGATGCTGGCTGTCAAATGTGTCTCTGGGGTTCTCACTGGCAGGTGATAATGACATTAGAGAGCTCTTCTCCATCCTCTGGGAGTCAGCAGTTGGGGTTTTCCTTTGCTGTGTGCTTGCAGGAGCAGCAGTGGTGGCTGGGGCTTTTCCAGTGCGGTTCTCCAAGCGGGATGGGAGCTGCGCCTTCCTGAGCTCAACTGATAGGCGTGTGCAGACCCTTCTGTTAATTGTCATTGCATTGTTTTTCCTGATGACCTCCCACATGCCCATTTTCATTCATGTTTCTTTCACACCAGTATTTTTCTGACTGTTCTCTGTATTGTAATCTCACAACAGAGAAGAAAAATGAGGGCTCCCAGCCTCTCCTGACATCTCATTTCCCACCCAGGTAGCTGAAGTCCTTGCCGGGCAGGGCTTGGCTCCACGGTGAGAGCTGGTAGAACGAGGGGCAGCCAGGGGAGACAGCGAGAGACGCTCAGCCCCAGGACACCACCAGCCCTCTGCCCGTGCCAGGATGACTGGCGCCTTCGCTCTGGCTCGGAAGAAGCCCACGCCGACAGCTCCGTGTCCCCGCGGCGGGTGTCGCGGGTGGGCGGCGCGGGCCCCCTGCGGCACCAGCACTGCGTGAGGCGGTGAGAGCCGCGGCTGCCGCCGCCCCGCCCGCCCGGAGGCTCCATGCTCCCGCCGCCCGCGCTGAGGGCGCCAGAGGCCCTGCCTTCCCGCGGCGGAGCGGGCGCGCCCTGTGGCTGCCGTTGCTAGTGCGCGGCGCGGTTGTTGCTAGGGGCGCCATAGAGTCCCGGAAGTGCTCTCGGCTAGAGCGGCACCCGGAAGCAGCTGTTCCGTCGCGCTCTGTGCAGGGAGGCGTGGGATCATGGCGGCGGGCGCGCAGGGTGGTGGGCGGGTGGACTGCGGCCTCTGAGGCGCCGCCATGTACTCGGCTGCTGCTGCCACCACCGCCTCCTCCTCCTCGCCGCCGCGACGGGACTTCATCTCCGTCACCCTCAGCCCGGAGGAGGCGGTGGGGGCCGGCGGCTACAATAACAGCAAGGCCTGGAGGCGGCGCTCCTGCTGGCGGGTGAGGGCGGGCTCCGGGCCGTGAGGAGACCCGAGCAGCGGGGGGCTCCGGGCCGTTAGGGGAGGACCCGGCCTGGAGCGGGTGGGGAGCTGTACGGTAGTGGCGGGTACCCCCGAGCTGGGTGCAGGAGGCACCTGATAACGGGGGAAGCCCTGTTGGACTGGGGAGGGCCGGGCTGTAGGGAGCGGGCGGTGAGTGGTGGCCCTGGGCTTGGGTGCAGCTGTGGGTTGGGGGTCTTGGCTCGGGACGCCTCATTCCGAGCTGGGGAGGGGATCTAAGCTGTGGGCATCTGACGATGGGGATGCCCTGGGCTTTGGGGAGGGGTGGCCCCGGGCCGGGGGCTCTGAGAAGTGTTCAGGTGGCAGCTCTCCCCCTGGTTAGAGGTTTGTAGAGTGCAGGGTGGCTGAGAGTGCTCTAAGTCATATCTTAATTTTTGTGAACAAAGCTGGGGCGGGGGGATAGGGTGTGCACTTGAAGGGAATCCTACCCTCTGCATTTGGGGGGGCAACACTGTGCTCTCTGGGCAGGAATGGAGGTGGGGGGAGATTTGGCTTTGGTGTCTTTGCCCGCTGTTTTAGGGCTTGAAGGGGCATCCCTGTCCTCTGCCCTAGGAGAGTGAAGGGAACCATTGTGCTTTTTGTGGGAAGGCTGAGTGTGAAAAGAGGGGTCTCTGGCAGAGCTGCGTCTGCTTGGGGGTACGGAGTGGGCAGGCAGCTTTACTGGGAGTGGGAGTCTTGGGCTGGAGAGGCAGGGTTGTTGCAGATAGGAGAGGAGGTATAGCGACCTATAGAGGCTTTACAGGTGGTCAGATGAAGTGTATGAAAAACTTGTTTAGGGACACAATATGGCAGCTTCTCTCATATTAGCAAGTAGGGAAATGTGGGGATAGGGCACTAGATGTTTCATCCTTCTTCTTATTCTTTGTCAGAAAAAACAAGTAAGGTTGTGAATGCCCTCGCATATTCTTGTACCTCAATCCTACCCATCCTACAGTCAGTGCCTCTTTTCCCATCCTGCCCTGAGGAAACACAGGGTTGCTGGGTTTCATGCACCCTTCTGCAACTGGGAGGTGATGATACAGCTGGCCGTGCAGGTGGAGCTGAAGGTGAAGGAGCGGGATCAGCATCTTGCGGTGTGCGTAGGGAAGGGTGTACTGGATTGCAGTACAGGGTTACTGTACTGTCAGCAGTGTGGGAGAAGAACAGGAAATGTGTGCTCTGGGGCTCAGCAATGTAAGCACATTGGCAGTTCTTCACTGAAGTTACTGCGGCCTCTGGTAGAGAATGAGGACTACGGGAAGTGCTGTGGGGTGTAGAATGGTTTGTAGGAAACTGTGGGTTGTTCCCAAGTGTAGCATTGGCACTGAAGCACCCTCTCTGTATGCCAAAACCATTAATTAGAAGCAAAATGCTGCTCTGGTGAATTTTGATAGGAGTTACAAAACTAACGAAGTTAATGTTTAACTCTATCTGCTTTCTCTCTAAATGGAGGAAACTTATCTCTGAGGTGAATGTAGCATTTGTCCTCTGACTTTTAGTGATTTTTGTTGTATATACTTCATTTTTAAAAACACATTTTTGCCCAGGACTAAACTTGAAAACATTGTGATTTTTGTCTTGTTCGTTGTTCTGTTGGTTCACTTCATTTTCCTGTCGCTGCGGGTTGGTGACTTTATTTGTGGTGGCAGGACCTGTTCTGTGTGACAGTCCCACGTATGTTTGTCAGAGGCAGGATGCCTTTCTTGTCCAGTGACTGGTGCTTAGCTGATGTTGAGCCTTTCTTCTTTGTTGCAGTAATGTTTTTAGTTTTCCTATCACTTTCTTCTGTTTCTTGTTTTCCATGTGTGTTCTGTAGTACCTCCCCAGCCGGAAGGGAGGAAAGAGGCTTTTGCTTTATTTCCCAGTTGACATCTGGGCAGATGCACAGGTCAGCCAGCGCAGGTTGTGATGAAAGTACACTGTAGGTGTGCTCTCTGGGTGATGCTCTCTGGGAATCTCGGCACTAGGCAGTCTCTGAGGTTCTTGCAGCAAGTAGCTCTGGTGTTTCTCTGAGCCTGCTGTGCCATATGCTAGCATGCTATATTTCTATTTTCTCTGTCATCAAAGAATGTAAGCAATGGATGTCTGCAGTTGGAAACAGACGGTAAAATTAAACCTACTCAGTTTTGTGTTTCTTGCTCCGAATCAACCAATCAGAGTTTATTTTTGACCGAGTAGGCTCTTAATGTCATGCTAAATATTCTTCCTCTGACTTATTTTCTCTCCTAAAGAAATGGAAGCAGCTGTCTCGACTACAGCGGAGCGTAATTCTCTTCCTGTTTGCCTTCTTGGCGGTCTGTGGAGTCATTTCATATGCAAGCATGGGGGAACCGTGGAAAAGTATGTGTTCTGTATAACTCAGAATTATTGGAATGTGATGTTCTGTTTAAGAGACTATTGTAGTTCTTATAACTAGCTTTAGTTTTTATTGATAATGACTGGGTGTATCCATTAAAGTGCAGTCGTGAGATGATTTTATGTGACATGTTTCAATGACTTATTTCTGCTTAATCAGAAATATTTTTCATATACCTTTTCATTGTTTATCTTTACTAGAGCAACGTTTTGTTTTAGTTGATTTGGAGGCTGTGAGTGTTGGGTTTGGTTTTGGGTTTTTTTTGGGGGTGGGGGTTTTTTTTGTTATGTTTGTGTGTAGATATTGGTAACCTGAACCTAAACAGTAGAATAAGATAATCCTCTCTTGGTTTTGATTGTCCATCAGATTAGAAATTCCAAGTTTTTCTACAATACAAAGGCACATTTACCTTTGGTATTCTCTTACTGTCTGTATTGAGAAGCTAAAAGAATAGCAATTAAAAAAAAGCATGTGCCTTTTAGCATCCTCCTTGTATATTAAGGAGAGTGTTAATACCAAAAGACATTTTGTAGCTAATAATTAGGTGTGTTTATCAATGTTTTGTGAAGGGAAACACTTTTTGGAGGTTCATCTAGTATTTGAATGCAGTTACAAATTTCTAGCTGGAGCCTAAACTGTTGATTCCTTGTGCTGAGCAGTTTTGTGTGTCTAGGTCTAACAAACAAATCCTTGGATGATCAGAGAACAGAACCAGAAATTCCTGGATTAAAGCTGGCAAATCCAGTCGTTCTACCAGCACCCCAGAAAGCAGACGCCAATCTTGGAGACTACCCAGAGCTTTCACCGCAGGTACTATGAGAAGAAATGAATTTTATAAAGCTACCAAAGAATTTGTGAAAGCTCCAAATAGTGCTTGGTTCTAACAGTTGTTAAGGAGAAAGGAGTTATAACTTGTAATAGAAGTCTGCTCTGGGTGGAATGCCCCCCTCTCAGGAAGGGCTTTGGTGTAGTATTTCTTGTCTTTAGCTTTTTTATTTAAGTGTTCGGTATACTATTTCTTAATCACTCTTAAAACTAAGAGTGCCAGGACTGTAGGTCACAGTGACCTCTTCTTACTTGAGGCTTCACTTTCCCACTATGATTAATTTGTTTGGACTTGGAGTGCTCTGGACGTCAGTCTTGCTGTTGTGAGGAGCCTAAATAGACTTGTGGTTGAATATGAGATGTAGAATACAGACAGTGTCACACTGAATTGGAATAACTTTTTTGGTAGCTTGAAAAATAGCAGCAAACAGAACAGATGTTAGCAGGTTTTGAAGGCTTACATTTGTGGGCAATGTGATGGGAAAGAAAAAGGAACTGATTGTGTGTATTAGCGGAGTGGAGGAATACTGATTACTGTGTTGCTCTTCATGTATTTACTTCATGTATTTTGGGATTTCCAGTTAATGAATATGAAATTTCGTATTAAATCTTTCCTTCGTTGTGCATAAATATACATGTATTACTGTATAGTAATTCATGGTATTATCTAACACTGGTATTTTGTAAAATTTTTTTTTGCATACTTTTTGCTAATTGTAATAAAAATTTACTGTGCCTAGTAAAATTGAATTAAATATCTTTACAATTCTTTGGCAGTGCCATGTGTTAAATTAATACCTGGTAGCAGTAGAGGTAGTTTAAAGGTAATTTATCAGTGTAAACTTAAGAACTGGATAATTTTACCAAAAGTTTAAAACAAACAAAAACCCAAGGTCTTCAACATAGCTTCCATTCGGGGCAGAAATTGCATGCTGATGTGATATCAAAGTAATATTTATCTGAAGTTATATTTAACACTGGAATACTGTTGATTTACAGTTCGAAATGTTACCATCCCTGCAACATACCAAGCACTTTTTTTTTTTTCCCCCTCTTATATTCTCAGAAGCCGCCAAAACTGCCTCATGCTCGGCGTGGTCCTTCTAATCTTCAGATCAAGCCACCACGGAGGGATGTGAGGCTGAAGACCCAACATGATACCAGCAGGGTTGTAGAAGAGCCAGTCCAGGCTGACAGAGAAGAGAAAACAGAGAAATCTGTAATCAGGTAGTAATGTTTCCAGCAAGTTACAGCGATCCCCTCCTCACCACCACCACCCCCAAGATCCATTGCATGATGGAGTGAAAATTGTAAGGGCTTTTTGTTGTCTGTGTCTGAGGTTGCTTTCTTTCCTTACATATACTTGTTCTAGGTCTGGCCTGACAGCTGTTGATATTGCTAGGCTGCTGTATTTAATTTCGGTGAATGTGCAGATTTTCTGTTTTTACTGTTTGCGTCATAGAACTGCAGAGGATTTGGAGCTCTACAAGGCTGTCTGTGTTTCTTATGCACTTAGACACTCTTTATGCCCATGAGACTTCTCAGTGTCTGCAGGTTTTTGCTGTTTGTTTTGTAGTAAATATTGATGTACCAGTATCAATACAATAATACTGTGACAATTGTCTTTGACCTGGGCCAGACTTAGAAAATTATAGCAGTGTCAGTGGTATGATGCCACGAAACACAGTAAGCCCAAGTTGAACTGGCAGAAGTTGCAGATGTATATGTAGGTGTGTGCATGTAACTGTACAAGATATGCTTACCTCTTTCTTACAAAAGGTTAATCATACAGTTCAAAGACCCCCTTATGCAGATATAGTAACATGTTTTACAGAGCGTCTGTGCTGCTATGATTATAGCACATTATTCCTTAAGATATTTTTGATTGAAATCTTTTGATTTGGGAAAAACTGAAGGGATGTAACTTGGATATAGAAAAGACTACTATAAGTTCAGCAGAGGTTCTTAAGATTTGGAACACTAGACTTTGTTTTTTTTTATATGTTTGTGTCATTTTCAGCACCGGCACAGCTGAGCTGATCATAGTATCAGAACTGTGCCTGCATCAGCATTTTGGCTGTTGATATTATCTGAAATCTCTTATAATGCTTGAAGTCTTTCATTCTTGTGCTTCCACTTATGCTATAACTCAGAGTTAAACAGGTGGTAACAGGAAAACTTAGGAGAGCAGTGAAAACATAGTGAAGACTTGTTACAAATTTAAAGAATGAAAGTAAGAAATGAAATTATGGGATTTATGTAAGTCATAAGGTATGCTGACTGTAAACAATATAAACTTTAAAGGTCCTGTAAACCTGGTTCCCTTAGGAAGCGTATCATGAACTCAAAGGCAACATATCTATATATTAAACAGCATGGTCACGATTGATTGAGCTTGATGTGAGTTTGGCTTGACTTAAAGTCCATTCTGAAAGACTTCTCCTTCAGGAGATTGTTAATAAAAACCTGTCAAAACTGATTTATGCATCTGTGTTTGTAGGGAAGGTTTGTGAACCTCTTGGTAGTAAAGCAAGTACTTTAAGTGGCTAGTCCTATGTGCTTATTCACGATTTTCTGATGATCATCGTTTGTGTGGCACTATGTAGTGTTAGTGGCTCCTGTGATTATTTCAAAACTGGTAGGTAACAAAATACTTCTAATGCAGCATTCTCAGGTGTCTTAATTCTTTTTAGAATTTCTTTATTAAATTCCATTGCTGAGAGATTTAACAAAATTTCAAGAGTCTGTAAGACACACTTTTTTAATCCAGTAAAATTTCTCTGATGCAAATTACTTTCTTTGAACAGAAAAATTACCTAGTGGACAACGTAGTTGTTTTGATCCTTGATAGGAAATCCAACTCCTGTTTTACCAAAGTATTGTGAGAAAAAGGAAATGCAGAGATAAGACTTTATTCATTTGCATGACTTTCTGTGATCAAATTAAGTCTTAATCACAATCCTTTGTATTTTCAGCTGGAGAGGAGCAGTGATAGAACCTGACCAAAGCACTGAACCTCCGTCTAGTAAAATAAAGGAACCAGAAAAACCTTCATCTGTGGAAGCTGAAGACCAGAAGGAGCCAGGTAAATAGTACAGTTAATGGTACCTTTATTTCTGTTCACTTTGGTGGTTGAGGTTCTGCAATTCCTCCTCTCATGGTTTTACACCAGCTGGCAACTAAGCCCCACGCAGCTACTCGATCGCTCCCCCCACAGCCGGATGGGGAAGAGAATCGGAAGAGTGAAAGTGAGAAAACTTGTGGGTTGAGGTAGACAGTTTAATAGGTAAAGCAAAAGCTGCACGCACAAGCAAAGCAATCCAAGGAATTCATTCCCAACTTTCCATTGGCAGGCAGGTGTTCAGCCGTCCCCAGGAAAGCAGGGCTCCATCACACGTAACGGTTACTTGGGAAGACAAATGCCATTGCTCTGAATGTCCTCTTCTTCCTTCTTCTTTCCCCAGCTTTATATGATGGGCATGACATCATATGGTATGGAATATCCCTTTGGTCATTGGGGTCAGCTGTCCTGGCTGTGTCTCCTCCTGGCTTCTTGTGCACCCCCAGCCTACTCGTTTGTGGGGTGGGGTGAGGAGCAGAAAAGGCCTTGACGCTGTATAAGCACTGCTTAGCAGTAACTAAAACATGCCTGTGATATCCATACTGTTTTCAGCACAAATCCTCTACCAGCCCTCTACAGCCCTCTACCAGCTACTGTGAAGAAAATTAACTCTATCCCAGCCAAAACCAGCACACCTCCCCACACACATCTATTTTATTTATTTTAATTAAACTAAATTAAAAAGTGTAGGAAATATTATTTACCTAGAACATCCAAGCCTTCAGTGTCCTTATTCCACCATGACAGCCTTCAAGGTTATTAGCCTTCAGAATTTGAAAATAAATTTTAGTGATAAATCTTTGAAATATAGCCTCTGGGAGGAGGCAGACATTGCCATTCTTCCAGGAAAGGATAGTCTGGAGAGGGCTTGAAAAGGACAGCTTCCTTTTCCAGCAGTGGTTTTCCTTTTGTTTTGCAAATACAGGGAGAGTGACTTCCTCCCTGAATTAAACTGAACTATTTTTAAGGCTCACCATAAAGCTGTAGAAGTTGTTTTTGCAGCTGTCCTTGTGGAGTAAAGAGCCTGTTGTTCTGCTTTCTGGGTTCATGAGAGGAAGTTCTGATATGATAAATGTAGCATATTACAGTGTGATATATTTGGCTTTTGCTAGCTTAGTATATATGGGTTGTGTTGGTTTTGTGTGGCAAGGTTTTGGTAGCGGGGGGGCTACAGGGGTGGCTTCTGTGAGAAGCTGCCAGAAGCTTCCCCTGTGTCTGATAGAGCCAATGCCAGCCGGCTCCAAGAGGGACCCGCCACTGGCCAAGGCCAAGCCAATCAGCACCTCTGTGATAACATATTTAAGAAAGAGAAAAAACAGTTAGAGAGAGCTTTTGCAGCCAGAGAGAGGAGTGAGAAGATGTAAGAAACTCTGCAGACACCAAGGTCAGTGCAGAAGGAGGGGGAGGAGGTGCTCCAGGTGCCGGAGCAGAGATCCCCCTGCAGCCCATGGTGAAGACCATGGTGAGGCAGGCTGTCCCCCTGCAGCCCATGGCGGAAGGATGAGGGGGTGTAGCGATTCCACCTGCAGCCCGTGGAGGACCCCACGCCGGAGCAGGTGGAGGCACCTGAAGGAGGCTGTGGCCCATGGGAAGCCCACGCTGGAGCAAGCTCCTGGCAGGACCTGTGGCCCAGTGGAGAGAGGAGCCCACGCCGGAGCAGGTTTGCTGGCAGGACTTGTGACCCCGTGGGGGACCTACGCTGGAGCAGTCTGCTCCTGAAGGTCTGCACCCCGTGGGAGAGACTCACGTTGGAGAAGTTGGTGAAGGACTGTCTCCCGTGAGAGGGACTCCATGCTGGAGCAAGGGAACGATGAGAGGAGTCCTCCCCCCGAGGATGAAGAAGAGGCAGAAACAACGTGCGCTGCACTGACCGCAACCCCCACTCCCCGTCCCCCTGTGCCGCTGAGGGGGGAGGAGGTTGAAGCCGGGAGTGAGGTTGAGCCTGGGAAGATGGGAGGGGTGGGGGGAGGTGTTTTCAGATTTGGTTTTATTTCTTATTCCTCTACTCTGTTTTGCTTAGTGATAAATTAGATGAATTTCCTCTCTCAGTTTAGTCTGTTTTGCTCGTGAGGATAATTAGAGAATGAGCTCTCCCTGTCCTTATCTCGACCCATAAGTTTTTTTTTCATTGTACCTTTTCTCCCCTGTCTAATGAAAGAGGGGAGTGATAGAGCGGCTCTGGTGGGCACCTGGCCCTCAGCCAGGGTCAACCCACCACAGGGTTTAGTTATGCTGCTTGGTGTTTCCCACTCTAGAAATCTTTGTTTATAATTTTGCAAATTTTCAGCTAACAGGCTTGAAATTTTTCATGTTGAATGTGTAACACAAGCTCAACTTTATGGCAAATTGTGAACAAAAATTTCAGTTGAACCATGAAAAAAGATATGGCTTTGCCCAAGACGGGAAATGTAAATTTTCTTCCTTTTTTGTATTAAATGAAAAGTTCAAGAGAGATAATTTTGTATAACTGATTTTACATTTAGCAGAAAGCAATGAATAAGACAGGGAAGATGTAGGAAAATATGCTGTGTGGTAAATCAACCAAGAATCATATTATTAAGCATATACATTCAGCAGCTGAATTACAGTTGGTTAAGCAATCTTAATCCTGGTATTTCCTGACTTTCTGGTCTTTGAACTTTAGTGATACTCACCTAACAACTGTGCATGTGATTGTTTTAATGTTTTATTTGCAGAAATGACTTTTTTTTTTGCCAAGGAGAAATCGCCATTTCCATTTGACTGAATTGCTGGCCAGAAACCCTGACTGGTTATTCCGCACAGGAAAGGCTGTACTGAAAACAATAATCTGAGGATGTTTTCCATTACACTGATCATTTAGTTTGGAAGAAAGTTTACTTTGGGTAGAATGCATCAAAATGCTGTTCATTTTAGCTGCATAACTCCCCTGCAGGAGTATTGAGCAAGGTGCTGTTTTCCTTTTGCAGTGCCCATAAACGAACGTCAGATGGCTGTGATAGAAGCATTCCGCCATGCATGGAAAGGATACAAGGATTTTGCCTGGGGCCATGATGAGCTGAAGCCTTTGTCCAAATCCTACAGTGAGTGGTTTGGACTTGGGCTTACCTTAATTGACGCCTTGGATACCATGTGGATTTTAGGCTTAAAAGAAGGTAATTTTTTTTTTTCTCCTCCATTTTTTTCCCTCTAAAACAATTCCTTATTTTCTATTCAGGCAGTACATGTTCAAGAATCTCTGAGGGGAACATTTATTATGTGTGGTCAATAAGTTTAGTTTTCCTGTGAGGGTAAATACATGTGTATATATTTATAAAACCAATATGTATAAGGATAAATATTACAAAATCCCAACTATATTAAAGGACACCATTTTTCCTGGAATATTCTGCTATTACATATAACAATGGATATGTCTGCTAGAAACTGGGGAAGGGATTAGTAAGCCTTCCGATTTTTGTTTCTGTACTAAAGCCCTAGTGCTACCTTTGTGCCATTATACAGCCACTGTAGGCTTTCGACCCGACAGTCTTAGGGAGTTAGCCTGAACACTCCTAGATTGTGTTTCATCACACCTAGTATCGGTGTTTCATATCTGGAGTTAAGAAGGTTGTTTCTGTAAGAAATCAATGGGTGGAGAACGGAAGTGTTCAATACCTCCTTCCTGAATGGATCTGCTGTCTGTATTTTTTCACAGTTATTCTGGAAGTGACTATATTAGTTTTTAAAATGTTTGAAAGTTTTCTAACAAAAAAATTCTGCAATTCTGTTGCAAAAAGCTTGCTTAATCAGTATTTAAGAGTTATTTTGTGTGGTTGTTTTGGTGGGTTTTTTTGTTTTGTTTGGTGGTTTGGGTTTTTTTTTTTGTGGTGCAGGGTTTTTTTTTAGTGGTAAAAATTTCTGGAACTATTTAACCTTGGTAGATAGCCACCTTTGTAAACTTACCCGTCATGCAATTTTTTTGTGTCAAGATAGGAAGAACAGAGCTGCTAGTAAGGGGACAATAAGCAGTGAAAGTCTTCATGGTTCTGGCTCTTCTGCCTTTGAATTTTGTGTAAAATACTAAATCAAACAAAAACTCCCTGTCATGTGGTGGCAGCAGGCCTGAGCAGGCTGCTTTGAAGTTTCATCAAGTTGACAGTGTGCTGCTTTTTTCATAAAACATTAATTGTGAACTGCATAGAGTTTTTAAAATAAATTATTAGTAATTTATATGTGTAAAAAATGGGTTCTTGGTGAAGGCTTCTTCATATTTTATAGCAGTTCTTTTGCTGATTGCCTTAGAAAGCTCCTGGGGTTTCTTCTGAATAACAAATGCCGTATAAATGAAAGTTCTGTTTGAGGTTGCCAGTCTTTCTTATGAGCTGATGAAAGCTAACACTTCTGTGAAAGAGGACCTTACCTTATCTGTTGTACTGCTAGATAGTGCTAATATCTGACAGGGGAGATTTTTTCTGTGCTTCTTCTAAGCTTACCCAGCATCCAAGACGTTTTTTCTTGTGAGGACACAGAGACATTCTTTTTCTTTAATCTCCTGTGGAATACCTTCCATTTCTGGGAAACTGATTGTGTTTCTGCACCCGCTCACAAGCGGGAGTTTCTGGAACGTGTGAGATACTTTGAGGTAGCTCATGCCCTAACTGAAGGCTAAGCTAACTCACATGCACCATGGATTTAGACCCTGTGCAAAAGCAATCATTGAGTGATGCTGCTGATAAACTGACAGCTGAATCTAAATTGGCTTTTTTTTTTTAACATCCTTTTTGAATTAGTATTGTGATAAACCACCATTTTTGTTTCTGTGGAAAAAATTGAAGACTGTCAGGATTTTATGGGTTAAGTGGTCCCCAGGACATTGCTAGACTAATGGCTTAATGGCTATTAACTGCAAATGTTATCTGTTATCTTGGTAGATAACAGCTTTGGTTTAAAAAGATTTAATTCAAAAGTTCTGAAGGCTCTTGTGGAGGTGTAACATTGTCTGATAGGCCAAATGGGTGGACTTAAAACATCTCAATTTCTGGACTATTTCAATAAAAATTCCTCAATTTCTTCTTTATTTTAGACTATTAGGAACTTTTTATTTTGCTGGGAATTTCTGTCTGTATGCATCTGTGGTGCATGCTGAATAAGAATTAAGCCAATGTAGTCAAACTTCTCCCAGCATGTGTTCATAGTTTGTTTTCCACCTAAAATTACGATCTCTGTTTACAGATATAAGTAACTGTCATGGACATATGTGGTACTAATGTCTCTAGTCTAGTTGTTGGAACATGCCAGAAGTTCATAACTGAACTACCTTTTATACTTTGCAGAGTTTGAAGAAGCAAGAAAATGGGTAGCAATCGATTTAGTATTTGATAAAAATGTGGATGTGAACCTCTTTGAGAGCACTATCCGTATCCTGGGGGGCTTGCTGAGCACCTACCATCTCTCGGGAGATAGCCTCTTCCTGGAAAAAGCTGTGAGTGACTGGTCTTACAAATAAAACCGTATTATGTATTCCATATGGGACAAAGTTGAGGGAGGATTCAACAGAAAGTTAAATGTTGCTGGTTTTTAACACTTTCATAGTTAAAGTGGTGGGAAAGGGATTTGCTGTTAATCCTTTAAGCCTGCACTTCTGTTTGCTCTCACTGTGCTTTATCAGGTATTCTTATATGCCTGTTCTTCTGTTGATGAAGAGCTGACCATAATAAATTTCATGAAACAAAAGAGAAAATAAATGCTTGGAAAAGAGTAATAGTTGTCTTTTGTTTGCCCTTTCTGTGTGTCTTGACAGCATCAGCCACCTTTTTAGATTAGCTAGATGCAGTCAATTACTTTGGAATTACATCATGTTGCGTAGGGATTGCAGACTCAAATGAGGCATGCAATACTAGGAACAAAGTAGAAACTCTGTAGTTGTTACTATGAATAAATCCATGACCCTTTTTCATGCTGGGCTTTCTTGCACCATCTAAAACTAAGCTGCTATTTTCTTTTTTTTTTCTGTCTGCTCGGTGAAAGAAAATCTAAAGGGGTGTGTGTGAGTGGGTGTATATTTAATTTTTTGTTCCTTGTTTTGTCCTGTGCTCTTGGGTTTTCTTTAGAAAGACATTGGGAACAGGCTTATGCCAGCATTCAAGACCCCCTCCAAGATACCATATTCTGATGTCAACATTGGCCGGGGCACTGCACATCCACCTCGCTGGACATCTGACAGCACTGTGGCAGAGGTGACCAGTATTCAACTGGAGTTTAGGGAGCTCTCTCGTCTCACTGGAGATGAGAAATTCCAGGTGTGGAAGATTCGGTCAATGTTCTTCTCTTTTTCCACCTCTCTACAGCACCACCACTGACTCTCCATCAATACATGTAGTCTCTGTAGTCTCTAAGTGACGTTAAATGAGTTGTGAAACTCTAGATGAGGGAAGGAAAAGAAACAAAAGTAATAGCAATTATTTTCTTAAGTACCAAAAAATAGTTGTGGAGGTGAATAATTATTTTTCTCCCTCAGAAACAGCTTTTGGTTTAAAAAAACCAAACCAAGCCACAACAAAACCAAAACAAAGAGCATCCTCACCCTCCCCCAACTCCCTAGTTTTTATCATTGACATTTTTGTTTGACACTAGGTTATCATATTTTGAAAAAAAATTAAGCTAAACAGGGTCTCTGAAACTGTGCTTAATGTTGTTAGAATTGTGTGTGTGGTTTCTTGATGTCATTATCTAAATGCAAAGAGCAAAACCCTGGAGTTGCCATCCAAGGAACTAAAACGTGACTCATTGGATAAGCGTCTGACAGCAGGTCACAGTATAAGGAAAAGTTAGTTGAAATAAAAGTAATTCCAGAGAAAAGAATATTTTCCACTCTTTTTGTTTGGCAATGTTGTTTTAAACTGTATCCGCATCTCAAATTTTAAAGAGGGCAGTTAATTAAATAAGTTTTAGCTATTGTGTGATTCATGTAGTTGTTATGTCAGCTGGACTTGTATTTTGCAAATATGAGTAAATCAAATCATAGTCCTATGCCATAGGCTTTCGAGTGGGCTTACTTGAAGGAAGGGCAATAGTTATAATTATTTCAGAGTACTGAAATGTACCCAGAACATCATGTTTTGAGACTCAGAACATTTGAAATCCTGTATTTAATATATTGGACGAGCTGAACTTGATGTCCCTGATGTTACTTTGAGGAAGAATAGTTAAACGTTTGTTATCAGCCTGAAGTTACTAGACACAGTTTTCTGCATTATTTATACCTGTATTTTATGTTCGCTATTTTCTTTCTTTTAGAAAGCAGTAGATGAGGTGATGAAGCATGTTCACACTCTCTCAGGGAAAAATGACGGACTAGTGCCTATGTTCATAAACACCAACAGCGGGCAGTTCACTCACCTGGGTGTCTATACTCTGGGAGCCAGAGCTGACAGCTACTACGAGTATTTGCTCAAGCAATGGATTCAGGGCGGGAAAAAAGAAAACGAGTAGGTTCTTTCCACTTCTTATAGTGGTGTGAGAATTATGTAAGCTGTAAAACTTGCTGTTGTAGTTTGTTGTTTAAAGAAAAATAACATAAGTGCCCAACAGTTGACTGAAAATACCACTGTTTTCAAAAGCAAGTGTCGTGGTTTAATCCTAACCAAAAACCAGGACAGCAAGCTAAGCAAGAAAGAGGACTTGTGGTAACTTGATGTAACAACAGCGTGAGAGTTAGGCTTAGTCTCAAAACTCCTTATCAGAAAACTTTTCTTCCTCAGCGCATCAGGTGTGAGGAGTGTTACAGACAGGAGAAGAGAATTAAGTCTTTACAGTAGATATGGAGCATAATTAGACAGTTCTGAAATACTGATCATGCTTCATTTCACCAGCAATGTCTGTGTTTTCTCTGGGTTTGTTAGGGAAAGGTGAATCCTAGAAGATGTTTGAGGTGGGAGATTTAATCCATAAGGAATAACTTTTCTTAGAAAAAAAGAGACTGAAGTTTGATGTTTGTGTAAATTTTGCTTTAGGTCTTGTATGTTTTTCTTATCTGCACTGGATAAGTGGAAGAGAATGTTTGCAAGGAGCAGAGGAATTAGAGATGTTGGAAAAGATTTCCTGCAAAACAAGACAAAAAATCCAAGCAGTTTTTATCTGCTTATAAACTAATTATGTTGGACTTGTTCATGTCAAGGGATTGAATGCATACAGAGCAGCAATGTGCCTCTCTGAGGCATTTCTTTATATCGGAGCAGGTGCATCTCTACAAAGAAGTTTGCATTGCTGCTTTTTCCAAGCCATGCTTCGCTGTAGACGAAGAACTGTTGTCTTTGGGACCGTGAATGATGGCATTTTGTGAGCCTCAAAATGGAAGTATTCAGCAGTTTTTCCCACATGAAAGTACTTTGAAACAAGGGAAATTCCAATTAAATACTGTGAAACAATGTTTCACAATAAGAGTGGTCAAACATTGGAAAAGATTGCTCAAAGTCATTGAATCTCCATCTTTGGATGGAGATACTACTAAATGCTTGGATGGAGATACTAAAAAAATTGCTCGGATAAGCCCTCAGGCAAACTGATCTAATTGAATCTGCTTCAGAGCAGAAGGTTGAAGTAGAGGTTTTTCCTGTCAGTTTTCACATTTGGTTAAATATTGTTCTTTAGACTGAAATAATGATCTCCAAAACCGTTTGCTGATTGTGCTGAATATCGACTATGATTAAATGTGTTCTCAATGTGTGTGTGTGAGCCAACTGGGAATTATTTTAATTCACAGACTGTTGGAAGACTATATGAGAGCCATAGAAGGAGTGAAAAAGCATCTTCTTCAGAGATCGCAACCCAAGAAGCTTACTTTTGTAGGAGAGCTTGCTCATGGCCATTTCAGTGCCAAGATGGTAAGAAGTACAACTGCGTTTTAGAAAAGCAACACCAAAAGAAAACAAAAACCACCACCAAAAAAAAAGAAAAACCCCAACATTTAGACAGGCAAATGCAAACCTTCTGTGCTGTCTTTCCCCTTTATCTGCTCTAAAGGAAAAAAAACAAACCCAAACAAACAAAACACCAAGACTCTGTGTGTGTGTGTGTGTATATATATCTCTATATATATCTATCCAGGGTGATGGCATTACTGAGTAACTAGTTCTCACCTGTGCAAACCAGGGGCCTTCTCTTTGAGTTACTCTAGTAAATATGTTTATATTCCTGTAACACTGAACATTTTGGTGCTGGCGATAAATTTTCTTTTTCTTTTTCTTTTTTTTTCCCCTGTTTCGGTCATAAAATTCCAGTGTCTGAAACACTTGAGGCAGTGCCTATTTTATGTATTATTTATTTTCCATAATTCAAAAATATATGCAGACACTTGCACACCTGGCTTGTCAGGTTTACCTTCAAAAGAAGCAGGAGATCTAATACAGTGTTACTGGATCAAAAAAGAAAAAAAATCTGATAACTTTGGAGGGTTCTGTCCATTCATGACATTTGTTTCTTTTCCTACGTGCATGGTTATTGAGTAAAACAGTATGCTGTTTGCTGTAGGGAAAATTGATCTTAACTCCCTGCTCTTAATTTGTACATCCATGCTCTTTAAAATGCATTTTAAGACCTTTCAGTTAAAGATCTCATGCAAGTGCAAGTACTGTATGTTTGTGTGACTTTTTTTTTTTTTTAAGATGAGTGGTATATTATTAATGTATGTGTAGCCTTAACACATACTCTTGTTGTCCTTTGAACAATTGTTTACTGTAGCAAGTAAAAGCTAAGAAAGAAATGTCCCTGCAGTCCTGCTGCTTTGTCTTGGGGAAAGCAAGCAGGAATGCTCTTCACATGATCATCTTCAGGTGCCTCTTCCATACCTACACGAAGAGCCAAAGGTGTTTTGTACAGGTGCTGGGTATCTGTGACATTCAGATGGCTGTAAACAAGAGAATAAATCTAGGAGAGCTAGTGGTGGGAACAGGAGCCAGCAGTAGCCCAGACTCTCTAGAAAAATGGTGCTCTTGGCATCTTTGGTGCTCTGTAGACCTGATGGGTAATAGCTGTGCGTTACCGCAAATAACAAAGTTGCAAGAAAGGGGCAAGTTTTCAGGCAGAAATATGCTTGAAAGCTTATCTGTGTTTTCCAGTTGTACCAGTGGATCTAATGATCTCTGCAGATGTTGTCTCTCTTACAACAATGCTAAGATGATTATTTCAGAATGATGAAAATCTCCTTCAGCTGACGTCTCCTCCTTCTCCAAAGCTTTGTTTTCTGTGGCTGACTCCCATCTCCATTCCATTTTAAGTTTAAATTCAGATGATTAGTTGGTCCCTTATGTTGTCCCTTTAGTTGTCTCTATTGAGACACCTTGAGGTGATTCTGCCCACCCCCTCATCACGAGTTGGTATGAAATGTACACTTCTGATAAGCCAGAAGACACTCCCTTCCCCCTTGCCCTGACTTCAGACCTTTCTTTCAGAAACTTGACATAAAAACACACAGGCTTGTATACCTTCCAAATTAACGATGTCTCTGTAATAATGCTGTCTGCCTCGTGCTAGATTAGATCAGATTATTAAAAAGTTACCTTCAAGTTCTGGGTACCTGAAATGTATTTTGAAGAAGAGAATAATAATAATAATAAAGACATGCGCATAGGGACACACAGGCATGCATACCTCCCCAGTAAGAGTTGTCTTGTCTTGCAGGATCACTTGGTTTGCTTTTTGCCTGGTACTTTGGCACTGGGAGCTCACAATGGATTGACTGCTGATCATATGAAATTGGCTGAAGCCCTTATAGAAACCTGTTACCAGATGTATGCTCAAGTAGAGACAGGCCTGAGTCCGGAGATCGTGCACTTCAATCTTCATGCACAAAAGGGCCAGAAAGATGTGGAAATCAAGGTGAACAGCTAGCTTGCCTGAACTGTAATTTGATGATTCTTCTGTATCTCTGTTCTGCTGTTGAAACTCCCAGTCGGATATTAGTGATGTGCTCTGTTGTGGAGCAGCTTTTCTTTTGCTGCTTCGCTTTCTAGGTGTACCCTAGCCTTTGTTTTTAATTAACCCAGTAGTTTATTTAGAAGCTGTGTTATACATAATAAACTCTTTGGGGTAGATGGAGATGGGAATCACTAATTTTCTTCCTGCATGTGTCCTTGATAAAATTCCCTGTCTGAATTATTCTTGCCTTTTTTTTTTTTCTCTTGCAGCCTGCAGACAGGCACAACTTACTGCGACCGGAAACTGTGGAAAGCCTTTTTTATATGTACAGATTCACCGGTGATAAGAAATACCAAGACTGGGGCTGGGAAATCTTGCAGAACTTCAATAAGTACACACGGGTAAGGTCAGCTTATAATGACCTTGTTTTGTCAGGACTTTATTCATTCACTTTCTCTCTAACAAGAGCTCTGGAAACCTACTATTTTTCAAGAGTCGTCAAATACCTGTGGGGAAATTCATAAGAACACACAGAAAAATTCAGTTCATGCAGTGCCTTAAAGTTTGAGATACAATACTTAGTATGTTCAGGGAAATAACTTGTATTACATTGATTAAAAGGTAAAATTCAGACTCACAAAGTGTCTCTACATCTTGGAAGCTGTTAAAATCTCTACTGCAATCGTTTTTAGAATTCAGAAGTTGAGAAAGACCTGGCTGGATTGAAAGAACCCTTTGAAGTTGGGGGGGGGGGGAATTGCCACAAAATGACATTAATGTTTTAATAGGGCGTTGGGGCATTTCTGTATTCATTCTGATGACAGTGCTCATGGAGATATCACTCTGATGTGCTGTAAAAGTGTGGCCCAGATGCCAGTGGTCATTAAATATCCATGTTTGTTATTAAGAAAATAGGTATGGTGCTTTGACTAACTCTAGTGTAGAAATTGCACTAGTTACTTTCTGTACGCTTGTCCAGAAACTTCAAAGGGATGTTCTTTGTCATACCTCTTTAACTTAAGCATAAATGGCCACTGTGCTTCATTTTATCCTTGTGGTTTCTTTTAAAATGCAGTGAGATTTTTTTCATAACTGAAGTTTTATATGTAAATGAGAAACAAGTATGAAATGAAAAACATGCTGATCTGTTTCTTAGTACTTATTTTCTCCAAGTGTATCAGGATGTCAAGAAGTGAAAACTATTTTGACTTTTTGAAATGTATAAAAATTCCGCTTTTTTTTGGCACAGGTTCCTACAGGTGGTTATACTTCCATTAACAACGTCCAGAATCCCAGTAATCCAGAGCCACGAGATAAGATGGAGAGCTTCTTCCTTGGGGAAACACTTAAATACATGTTTCTGCTGTTTTCAGATGACATTGACTTAATCAACCTTGACAAATACGTGTTTAACACAGAAGCTCATCCACTCCCTATCTGGGTGCCAGCATAGACTGGGTGCCAGCAGACATTCCAACGGTGGCATTTTTATCTTCAAGTCACTTTACTTTTCAGGGTTTGAGGAGAGATGCTATATTGCACCTTTTTTGTCTTAAAACAAACAAACAAAACCTTTGGGAAAGCATCTCTGGTTTGGAGAAGTCATGTCAGTCTTAAATCTAATCCCTGGTTCTGGGATGGACAAACTGTGCCATACTAAGCTGCTTTTCCTGGTATTGGTGATGAGGTTCAGAGAATAATTGTAGTGTGGACCATGACATTCACGAGGCTCTGGTGAACCAGAACTCACTTATGTCAGTCTTACTAAAGGCTCATTAAATATCAGGAATGCAGCAAGTTGTCTTACAGCACAGGATTGTCCCTGGAGAGAAGGAATAATCCTACAGGTTTCTGGTTTATTCTGGATTCACTGAAACACTCTGTTACAGCGCCATTCCTTCACATGAACATACAGTGTTTCAGGTGGTACGTGGAATAAACAAAGAACTGTAACGTTGTCCCAGGTAGAAGCAAAGCTGTCAGTATTGCTACTGATACTCTGATCTCATTCCAAACTACGGAGCTATGCTGCATCACGTTAGAAGGAGGAAGTGGCAGCAAAGCATCTGTTGTGCGGTGTCTTAGTTTTATAGAGCACTTTGAACAACCTGTTCAAGCTGTGGTTGAAATGAATGATGGAAGAGAATTTGCTGCTGGTTTGGCTCAAAGCGGTATATAATTTTGTAGAGGTATTGCAGTTTTTTAACTTATCTGCAGGAATGCAGGAGATAATGTGAAACGCAAGTGAAACTACATATGCATTTTATATATTATTTACATCAGTTAGACTCAGGTATTCTGACTGAAAGCTGCTTTCTGAGGTTGGGCACTGGGAAAGCTTGTGAGCACATTAGTATAATTCTAAGTCAGCCTCCTGCCATCCCTTCCTGTCCAGATATTGCATTTTAAGGTGTTCGTTGATTCAAACCAAGCTTACACTGTACAGCAAAGTTCATGTTATTCATCATTTTTTGGACTGTGGAGAGATTGTCACTTTTTTTGTTCCTTAGGAGTACTTTGGGTAGAAGTATTGTCGTTAGTAGTATTGAGAGCAGACAGTCTAAATGTATTACAACAATTCTTGATCCCAGTAGAATTAATGAAATCTGCTCAGCTGCTTGAAGACAAAGCAGACCCAGTTTTTTTTAAGAATCTTATGGGAACCCTGGGATCTTTCATTTTTATATGTGTAAATAGATTTTAAACCATGCATTTGGAAATCAGCTTTCTGTGGTGCTTTTCCTTTTGGTTTTGTAGCTACTTGGACAGTCCTGTATTCACATATAAGTTCTCAGAAATGTGCTTGTTCATATTTCTTAAAGAGGTTGTTCTCACCAAAACGTCCTTTCCGCTCACATTAACAGTGAGGTACAGTCCCCTCTGAATCTGGGGCTGCTAAATGGAACTAATTAAATCTGACTGTAACAGTTAATGTCCCAGTCGCTATGGGGGGTATGTGCATTTTATAGTATTTGTAACCTTTGATTTGTAAAGTAAGATGCATCTTTATTTGTCTTACGCTGATCAGTTCTGTGTGCTAGAGTCAGAAGTTATCCTTGGGACCACTATTTAAGTCTTTTAAAGGATATTTATCATTCCATGTACTAATAATGGTGTATGGAAATGGAGAAATTTTACAAATTATTTAAATGCACCTTTTCCTGTTATCAAAGGGACCCTGGGATTTGCAAGACATGACAAGTTAGTGCAGAATGTTAATGTTCCTCCTGTTCACATGCCACCAAGAACCATGGAAATTAGTTGCTCACATGTGCAGTGGAATCCAGTACCTGTAGCCTTTGTCTGCACAACTGATTTGCTCCTAAGACTTTTGTTTTCTTTGACGTAACAGCAAAGAAGGAAAATGCTGTTGAAATGTGGGAGGAAACACCTTCCATGTTTTTGTTTGTGGAGCAGGTTCATGTTACTGAGGAGCTGAGCTTTGGCTAAAAGCTGAAGATAAAAAAAAAATAAAAATTCAGTGAGACTACCCAGGCCCTGACTTGTGTTGCTTGGGCCTTGTGCCTTTGATTGTAGCTTTGACTGAACCTGTGAGTAATGACTTTGCTATGGATTGTAAAACTTCCAGAGTTTGGCATTTCACCTATACAGCAGTCTAGTGAGGAAACAAAGATTTCTAAGAAAGTGGAATACATATAAATGCTCACCAAAAATCTTCCGTTGTTGAAGTCTTATACCAGTCTTAATATACTCACGTCTACAAATGGGACTGTGGGAGTCTGTTGTAATTTTTTTGTTTTATGATTGGCTTGAGAGTAATAATCTGTTTCATAATGAGTTAAAGGAAGGCGAGAAGAATAAATTGTCACTTTCCCAAACACACTTTGTGTCTTTTAGCTGAGTCTGTTGGTCCAACTGATTTCTTTTCTACCTCATTCTTCCTGGAAAACTGAATCTTTTTGCAAAGTGTGGCTTTCCTGTCCTCTTAAATCTGAAGTTAAGATTGTTCAGCTCTCTACCTTTGAGAACAAATGCTGGTTTTGGACTCGTATATCACATGTGAAATGGCACAAACCTAAATAATCTTGTAAAACCTTAACTGCTGCTTCTTGTTCTTTTGCAAAGGTTACTTTAATTGCTTATTTATTTTTACTTCCTTAACGTAATATGTTGTGTCAGATTAGTCTGAGCTTCACAGCCCATCTCAACACCACTGTGTGCTCCCCCAGCACAACAGAAGTTTTGCACGTCTTTGAAAAGTGTTCTTTTGAGAACCCTGTGATTCTTTGCAGGGTCCGTAATCCAGTTTGGTGTTTCAGTGTATTGGTACACTTCTGATGCTTAAGTCAAATGTTGCAGAAAGGCCATCTCTTCAGCCAGTGATTCTGTCCTGCATAAAGAGCTGCCTTGGTTTCTCTCTAAGAGAACGAAAACCAAAAGAAACCCCAGCCCCATCCAGCTGTACTGTTCACTTATGCTTTCCCTGAGAAACAGAAATGGGTATGGGCATAGCTGCGGAGTGCTGCACAGCTGTACGACTTGGAAGTCTCATGCTCTGGGCTTTAAGCCACAGCTCAGGAAAAAATACAGACCTGTTTGCTTGAAGAAAATTCAATAGATGGATGGGGCCACAGCATCTCATCTCTGAGCTTTTTGAGAACTGAAGTCTCACTGCAGGTCTTGGAAACTGGTGGTTTTGCAAGGTCCATGGTACTGGCTGACAGGGGCCCCTCTGTTTCACATGGCTTTCCATTAAACAAGATTTTCAACATCGCATGCTCAGATACAGCTGTATTTACTCCTCCACATGGCAAAGAATCCACTTTGTTTCTTGTTCGATACCTGTGTGACATGGCAGTGATGAGGGATGTGGACAGGAGGGGTTTTTGCAACTAACATGGCTATAGTTTTGTGAATTTCTGCTGTTTAAGACTACTTTCATTCTGCTGTGCACTCCTAGAAATAACCCTACGGCAACTCAACTCCCAATTCCCAGTGCCACACGCAGGGTATTTAACAAGACCAGTAAAAGTGACGTGTCAGGGTAGCTCCGTGATGCTGTCTAGCAAGGTTGTTGCTTCAACAGAAGGGTTAAGAGTTTCCTGACTTTGGATTCAGAAAGAATGGCTTGGGGTTTTTTGTCTCTTAAGTATTGCTATAACTTACTGTCAAAGTCTGGAGACCGCAGCTTCCATTAAAGCCCAGTCCTGAGTTCTTCAGAAATGGACAACTTGTGCTTGCCAGGAAAACCTGTTGATTTGCATGATCAGTTTTCAAGTTCTGTCTTAAAGGCATGTGACCAGAGAGACACTTACTGTTTTGTGCAATGTTCCCATCTTGGTCGTACTCATGCTGGGAGGTGATGACAGAGTAGATAAGCATTTTCTCAACAACTGGAGCACAGGGGCTCCACCCATGAACAGTGCTCTGGGTCGCTTACTCTGCTTGTGCTCTGTTTTCCTTTTGTGTTCCCTGAAGTCCAGCCACCAGCAGTGTTCCTGTGATACGTGGTGGCTGCTGCTCCTCCCTTCAGCTAAGACAGCACCACAAGACCAGGGTTTTCCACTTAGATCCCATCCTTCCTTGCCCAAGGCTTCAAGACATTATGGACGTTTGTGGCACTGGCTTCAGACTTCTGCCACGGTTTGAAGCCCTTTTTTGAAATAATCTTTAGGGCTGCTCATCTATCATCTGCATGGATGTCCACATGTATCTTGTTTATCCCTCTGCCATGGCACCTGAAAGCCTTCCATATAAATCAAACTATTTGTGTCCCTCGCATTCTGTGGATTCCTTTGGGGCAAGTACTGTCTGCAAGAGGAAGAGATCTGTATAGTCTGTTGTAAGAGGATTAAAGAGCTCTTACCCTTCTGGAAGGTCTTAAGACACCTCTGTTCACTCAAAGGCACAAAAGCCACTGGCCAAAGGCGGGAACTTGCAGGTTACTTTCCAAAAGACTCGTACTGAACTTGGCTGCTTTACTGCACTGCTGGGTTGGTTTCATTAGGGTGCCTGCTTGCTGGGAGCTAAGGGTGCTGTTAGAAAGGTGATATAAGCCAGGTGGAATCCTCTCTCTGCAGACACATCCACCGCTGTCTCCTTTTTTTTTAATGTGGTGCTAGTCCTGAATAATTGCTGGGGTACAGCAAATCTAAATTCAGAAAAGTCAGGGGGTCTGTGAGCATGGAGGGTGAATACAAGACGAGGCATCTCAGCAAGGCTGGAGTGGCAGTGTGGTATAAGCCGCGGTTTCAGCAACAAACTTGAAGCCTGCCTTCAGTGTAAGCAAAAGGGAGACTCACAGCTCCTAGCAGAGGTGTAGAGGTTTTCATCAGCACAAACAGAGAAGATATGGGTCTACTGAGGTAATTCACTAACAGCCTTAAAGCGTTTTTCTTTGGGGGCTGGAGTTTGACTAACCAGGTCTTCTATGTGTTGTCCTTCTTTGTACCCTGAAAGATCTGATAATGGACTTGTCTGTCCCTGCTCTTCCTGCCTCCCCTCGGCAGGGGTGGTGGGGAGCAGAAGCTTTGGCCTTTTGTGCTTAAGAACAGGGAAGAAGTGGGTTGTATGCAAAAACCCCTTTTGTGAGCACCCAAATATTGTGAAATAACATCAATGACTGACAGTGTAGCTCTGGGAACCAGTCGTACTGTGATGGCAGGGAGGAGCCGGCAGTGCAAATACTTCACACAAAGCCTTGTGTTTGAGCAGCATAACAGAAGTTGAAGCAATGCTGCGACACTGCCCACGTAAGTAATGGAAGCCTCTGATGACCTGGGGGGCTTCTCTGCTAACTCATAAAATCATTGTAACTGGATCAACTGAGGCATCCAACTGATTACCAGGATTTAATATTTTTGCAATTATGCTAGTATTTATTGGTGCATAGTAATTCCAGTAGGTTAGAATCCACCTGTTTATGTGCAAAGATGAGTTTATTCCACCTGGAAAGGTGAGAAGTATCCTTTCTTATCTCCTTTGGTTATACTACCAAGCCATGAAATTCTCACATGCTTTAATAAACTTGTAATTTATTTTAAAAACATCTGAAGATGTCTCAAGTGGAAGTGTGCTTTACTGGTCACTAATATGCAGCTCCTGAGTGACACCAGGCTTACTTTGTATAAAGCCCCAGCTTAAGAGCTCTCTTGTGGAAGTTAAACCAAAAGCCAAACAAACCCCAAAACGCACAGCACCGGATGAGGCAGACATGTAACTGGTCACTAGTGGAGTCCCCTGTGAACCTGTGTAAGTAATAACCATACCTCTGCTTTTCAACTAGTCATCTAGTATTCACTTTTTGTCTGAAAATAATTTAGCTTCAACCTTAAGGTGATTCTTGCAACCATACTGTTCAGGACAATGATGATTCTTGGGCCTCCTGGTGAGATTTTATTATTTCCACCATTTATAATGCCTTGTCATTCTGAGCATGAGACCCACACAATGTGGTTTTGGCTTCAGTCAGCGATTTGTCCTTTTGCTTTTCTTTGGGTGCTTGCTTAGAGGCAGGTGGGACACTTCAGAAAGGTGGACTTCCACCATGACGGTAGAGGAGAGGACACTTTCTCAATCAGCACAGGAATGGCTCAGCCAGCTGCTCCTCATCTTGTGTCCTGGTGGTAGCCTCGCACTGCTGCGGGAGGCTGCAGGGACGGACATCACAGCCATCTGCCTGCTGAAACTCCCGAGGGCTTCTCCTGTGCTCCTTCCATCCGTGCAGATTTTACCCAGCCATTGATGATGCTCGCTTCTACCCGGCGCACCTCTGTGACGGATGGGGGGTCAGCTGGATTGCGTCCTCTAAAAAACACAGAGCAGCATGAACTACTCAGTGGGCAGCAGCTCTCTGCCTCTTGCACAGGGAACTGAAGGACAGATCATCAGTTTTGTACTTCATGTTTATGCATCACACCCACCAGGAGGTTGGGAGGCAGCCTGGAGCCCTGAGCTCTCCCTTGCATCAGTGGCTGCTGCCCTCTCCGCTCCCGGCCTGAAGGCTGATGCCTAATGCCAAGAGATGCTGGACTACGTTGCGTGAGTGATCCCTACAGGCTTTCACGCACTTGTGCCAATCCCTGTACAAATGTTCTAATGAAAGTACGTCAGCTTAGTGGCGAGTTCTGCACAGCTGCCTTCCCCGAAGGCTGTAGGAGCTCTGTACTGGGGAAGCTGGTTGCTCTTCCACAGTTGGGCTGCAACTGATATCCAGTCTCCTTCAGTAAAGCATCTCCTGGTTCTTTGGACTGTGGTGAGCTAAGATCAACTGCCCAGGGCAGTAGGATTTTGTTGGTCCAAGGAGAGTTCAGTACTTACCGGAGATCAAGGTGATGAGCACCTCCTTTAATCGTCAATGCAATTAGTGACGGACTGAGGCTGCTATTTATCTGGAAGGAGAAGGAGCAGAGACAAACTCTCACCAAGTTACCGGGCAGATCTGGACATCAGTTCTGAAAACTGGAAGACGAGCTGGGCAGGACTGAGGAAAAGCATGGGAAGAGATCCCTGGTATGGCTGATGTTGTGTGCATGGCTAACAAACAGTCCTAATGAGCCAAATTGTCAGTCTCAAATGAAGTGAAGGCTTCTCCCAAAAGAAAAAACTGTCAGCCTAATCCTGTACAGGTGGTTTGAAGTAATGGGTTCCTTTGGGCCCTAAGCAGCCTGTTCCTCTTGCAACTGGGATTGCCAAGCCAGCCTAAACCACGGAACTCCTGCATTACAATCAGGAGCTCAACTAACTCAAACTCTAGTTCTGGGTCATTTTTTGTTTTAAAGTAGAGCTCAGCCACCACTCTGAAGTTTTGTTAAACCTAAGCCAAAACATGCCCTGGTTCGAGTTGCTGCTTACAGCAACCGCTTGGTCTCCTACAGATGCTGAGACTGGAGAGAGCAAGGAGCACTTGGCTGCCAGCACTGAGGCCAAGTCTCGACACAGAAACATGATGGGTTCTGGTTCAGACCCTGGGTGTTGGGTAAGAGGTTCCTGCTGGGTCTGCACTAGTGAAGCCATCTTTGCTACATCTGTGCTCCTGGCTGATGGGCACAATGTGTCCATCATTCATGTCCTGAGGCTCCCAATGGTTCAGCATAAACCAGCCCCCTGCAGAAACTCAAATGGGCTAAAGATGAATTTGCCAGTGCTGCTTTGAAAGGAAGAGGGGAGCAGTGTATCACCTGGAAAGGCGTCTCTCTCTGCTCGGTGTGCAGGAGTGCACATGCTTACCCCGCCTCCAGCCCACGGGTCCAAGTCTCCATTTGAAAAAATGATGTTGCTTGCACTTTTCAGGTCTGAAATTCAGAGAGATGACATTTGAGAGGCCTCCTTCCTGCCCGTTTACCCAAACATGTTTGGCTACGGCAGCAAACGTGACCAAGAACAGAAAATACAGGAGAAAAAAACTGCCAAGAATTTGTTTTAAGGTTTTCCACTTCCGTCTGAAGGAGGCACAGAAAGGTCTGTTTGGCTCAGGTCAGTGCAAGGCTGTGACTTTCTGCCAGGACTTGTTAGTGTGCCATGCGTGTCCCCACAGAGCTCAGCTGGGCAGAGGGGGACAGGTAGACAATGACAGGGTAATGCAAAGCACAACTCACCTCCTCCCCAAAAGTTTGTCTGCAGCCAGTGTGCTCGTGGTTTCACGTGCCATTTGCTCTGACAGTACTGCTCTCGCATGGTCTCCGTGAAGGGCATCTCGGGGAACATATCGGTCACGTTGTTGCTGTTGAAAGTTAGGTTGATCTCTGTACAAACCTAAGAGAGGTACAAGAGCTGTCATGGGGCGGGGGAATGACCAGGGCAGCAGCTGAAACCTGTTGGTGTCTCCACCACCTTACCTGGTAGTCCCAGGCATCAGCATCTGAGCCGATGCCGCAGCCAGTGGGGTCAGCACAGGACTGGTACAGCTGGTATATGTCATAACACTGGGCCAAGCCGGAGGAGTTGTAGAACACCCCTGCCAGGTAGGAACACAGCACAAAGCCAACCTGTCAGCACGTCTCTGCTGTCTCACCCACTGCCTCCTGCACAAGCCTCACGGCCAAGACCAAGCAGAGGGGCAGCTATCCTGGGGCAGAGCTGGCAGGGGCTGCACCACTGTTAAGTAACTACCCCAACTTTATGCCAAAGCTTTCACATGGTCTTGAGCCTGATTGTGTGATACTCTCTGCTTCTGCTGTATCCATGGGGAGGCAGAGGCTCCCAGGTGCTCTCTGCTGTCTCTGCTCGTGCCAGAAACCAAATGACCAGCCAAAAGCCAAGTGACCAACGTCCTCGGGAGAGCCCTAGCCTCCAATCCCGAAGGCCCCCCAGAAGCAGGCTGTGTACACGACGTTAGCTGAATGCTTCAAACCGAGCAGCACACAACTGCTGAGAACGTCCCACTCCCCCCCCCCCCAAGTAGCTGTTGTCTGAATTGAGTCAGAGGGCCAAGGCTGGCACATCACAGACAGGATTTTGTTTGACTTGCTCAAGAAGGGAAAGACGGCATGTACAGGCTTGCCCAGATGAAAGAGCACCTGACCAGGCGGCACAGCAAAGCATAGCTGGGGAGCTGCCGAAGAATGAGCTGCTTTTTTGTGCAGATGGGTAGTTACCAGATAGCAAGGAGGAGGAATGCAGTGATGCTGGTGGCCGTCTGCTGCTGCCAGTGTCACAGCCCACAGGCAAAACCCACAAACACTGGGAGTTTTGTGCAAGAACACGCACCAAGAGCTCCACTTGTAACCACCCCTGCACGGCTCTACAAGGCACACGATCCTGTGCCTGCAAAGCACAGGGCAGAGGCCGCTGAGGAGGAAGGCTGCTGCAGCTACTGCTGTTTGGATGGCTCTGTGGGGCAGACAGCACAGCCTCAGCTCCCTCGAAGCATGAAACCACTGGTTCAGCTGCAAAAAACTGCCCAGGAGATGCACTGAGATTGTGCAGTGAGGAGTCCTGCGGCTGCTCCAGAGCTGCACACCCTTCAGAGCAATGCTGCTCGGCTCGCAGGCCAGCACAGCGAGGCTCAAGTCCGACACCTACCTGGCAAAACTCCTGGAAGGGCTGAGTAGCCTTCGCTCACAGAGCATGCTGTGTGATGTGATGCTGGAGGCAGAAGGGGTTTGCTTTCCAGCCCACAAGATCATTTTAGCATCAGCAAGTAATTATTGCAAGATCCTGTTTGTTGGAAGCTTGACAAGAGCAGGGAGCTTGGATAGTAACATCCGGCTGGAAGCTGTCAGTGCTGCCGGGCTGAGGAACGTTCTCGACTTCATTTACTCCAACAAACTAGACCTCTCATTAGAGAACATTGAGGAGACCTTCAAAGCTGCAGAAACCCTCCTGGTTCGGGAGGTGCTCAAGCTGTGTTTTCACTTTCTGGAGGATTGCTTGAACCGTGAGAACTGCATGGATGTTCTTAACATTGCTAAAAAACTCAGCCCAGCAGAGCTGAGGCAGAAAGCCATGTGCTACGTAGGGCAGCGTTACAAACAGATCTTGGCTGATCCTCAGTGCTTGAAAGACCTGGACCGAGGAACCCTTTGTGAAATTTTAGACAGGACCAACATTGAGGGCTGCAGCGAGCTGGAGCTGTTCAGAGCCGCTGTGAGCTGGCTGCAGCATGACCACACGCGGCTGAAAGATGCAGCAGATATTTTAAGGCGCGTAAGATTCCCTCTCATTCCTTTATGGGATCTGCAGAGATATGTCCAGGAAACGCCTCTGATGAGGCTGGATTCAGGCTGCCACAGGTACCTGCAGGAGGCTCTGAATTACCACTCCCAGCTGTATGCGCAGCCAGTCCTGCAGAACCGGAGCACGGGCCTCCGCTCCGGTTCCACCATGCTGCTTGTCGCTGGCGGCAGAACCACCAACAACTGCGTGTGTGGAGAGATGTGGGCTGCAGACCAGAGCTGCAGCGCCTGGCACAAGGTCGGGGACCTCTGTGTGCCAGTGTACAATCACTGTGTCGCTATCATCAATGACTTCCTCTTTGTCATCGGAGGACAGTATAAATTTGATCCCATGGGAAAGCAGCCATCAAACGAGGTAAGACACAAGAAAACTTTAGCCTTGGAAAAATGGCAGGGGGAGGGAGGGAGTCATTCCTCTTGCCCACCACAGATCTCCCACCTCTACATATTTCTCAGCGCTCCGTGCAGTACTGAAAGCCCTTGGGAATACAGCTTCCAAACTCTCTGGGAAGCAATCAGGTCCTGCCCTGGTCTCACCTTGCTTCTACTGTAAATTTTCATCCTCACCTGTACGCAACTTCCACAGCAGACATTCAGCCAGGTCCATGTCAGTCAATCAAGCAACCCCCACCCCTGTCCCCACTGTTGCTGCCACGGGACTCGTGCTCGGGAGACATGGTTAAAGCCTACCACTTCACTTGGTTTTTGCTCTTGAAAGGCAAATCTTCTTTAGCTCCCAGGACCTTCCCCTTCTGCCTGCAAAGTGAAAAGACTCATGCGGGATTTTATGTTTTCCTAGATAGCTTCAGTGAGCTTGCTAGAAAAAAGCAGCATGTTTTTCTTTCCCACGCTCCCAGGGGGCTTATTTTAGCATCATACTTAGTTCAGCAGTGCCACTGCAAACAGCAGCTCTCTTCCACTGCCCTGAAGGCAGGTGGCAGCTCAGCAGCAGCGGAGCTGAGGATGCTGAAGCAGCAGGGTCATGGCACTGGCTGCTGGGCTACAGCCCAAACCCAGCACTCAGCACACGTGGTTCTGCAGACACTGCCCTTGCTCGGTGACCTGGGCTTTCTAACCAGGACTGACAAAACAAGCTTGGGGAGGTATTTGCTACTGAACAAGATGTGACTGGAAGCCCAGCCTTAGCAGAGGTGCCATGCCACTGTGGTGATGCCACCAGGTAGGAGGGGAGGGGAAGCCACTCCTGCCTTCTCCTGGGTGACAGCGGTGGGCAAAGCTCAGCTGCTGTCTTTACTACACACTCAAACAGTAGCTGAGATGCAAAACGTGCTTGTTTAAATCTCACTGAAAGAGTTTTCGGCTGACACATGCTAGCTGGTGTTCAAAACAAAGGTATTTCATTAAACCAATGTGTTTCACCTCCTGCTTGCTGCAAGCTCAGAGCACCACCTGTTCCCAGACCCCCCCTACCTGCAGAAAGGCTGTAACTGAGCCTCCAGCTCCCCTGGGGAGGTACTGCTGGATCAGCTGCCTGGCACTGGAAGTTGAACCTGTCCGGCTCTGTCCGGCTTTCCTCAGCCCAAGGAAAATGTTTATCAGTTGTCGAAGCCACACGAGATGCAAGCCAGCCACCCACCTTCTGCTAACCACCATCCCTCTGCTGTGATCCTAGGTTTTCCGATTTGATCCCCGAAACACTTCCTGGCTCCGGGTCGCAAGCATGCTGGAGAGGCGGACACGCTTCCACACGGATGTGCTGTCTGACTGCATCTTCGCTGTGGGTGGTGGGACACTGCTGGGGACCCTCACTCGCACCGTGGAATTGTACCAGCCCGCTGACAACAAGTGGGAGTTCGCAGCTCCTTTCCCCACGCCTATTGCTGATCACGCAGGCACAACCCACAAGGGAATCCTCTATATTTCAGGTGATAGAGCCAGTAGGAAGCAGCATATTTTCATACAGTGTTGTTGATTTTTTGCTGGGATCTTAATGTCACAGTCCTAGCCTGCACCCACACCAGTAACACCCACAGCTGCAGCATCCCTCTCCTGCTGTGTTAGCACAGCCTCACTGCCCTCCTGAATGGCAGGAGTTATCTTCTTTCCAAGACTTCAAAGGTGACATCATCAACTTGCACTCCCGGCTAAATCCAAAAGCTTTGCTGTCTGAAGAGGTAAACCAGGAGCAGGCTACCATAGTGTTGGGGATGGGATTAAACCCCAATATTAATCTGAATGGAAGATGTGGGACTAACGCTGCTTTGTTAATTTGTACAAAAAGAAGTACAATGCAGAATCTTACCCACTAAGCCTGTACAGCCCTTGCCCTACAAGGGATCCTCAGTCTTTACAGGGATTTTTGGTAGATGGTACAGGATGTTTAACAATAAAGCAGCATGGGTTTAAACACTTCAGGAAATTGTTGTAGGATCTTTAGCTTTTGTAGCTACTAATTTGGACTTGAACGATAATCTTTGGTTTGTCCTAGGAAAAGTACTGTGTTGTTTGTGCTGTTGCCTCTGCAGTTAAAAGTCCTGTGCCAGTCTGCCATCACCGTAGGCTCCCTGCTTCGTAAACCAGCTATGGCCAGCTGGGATGATGGTACTGAGCTACTCCAGATTAACTTCAGTTGCAATGAAGGGAATTCTCTGTGGTGGCTGTTCACCCGAGGCCCCAAGGGCAGGGAGGGCAGCACACAGGCTGTCCTACCCTGACATGTGCCCAATGACACAGGGCTCCTGCGCTGGCAGCAGAGATGTTCAGAAAGGAAGAGTAATGGTTCAGCTGGGAGAACGGCTGAGGCTCAGGTTCAAGTCCCTGCTTTGACTCAGCTGGCCCATGCTGCCACAGGCAGCTCATTTCACTTCTGTTGGTCTCAATTCCTACCAGATAACAAGGACAAAATTGCTTGACAGAGCTTCAAACATCCCACAGTGATCTAGGCTGGGTAACACTATACCCCTTGTGTGTAAGATCTTACCTACCTGTAGCATTCATTTCCTTCTAAACTGGAGGGGTACCTGCAAATTTGACTTGGCCAGCCTATGGCACTACCCAAGCAAACTGAAAAAATTAAGATCGTTACTTCAGTACAAGACTTAAACACAAGCTCCACGCAGACAAAATGTCCCCGCACAGAAGGCATCAAAGCCCAGGTGACCTGGGGCTTATGGCCAACCTGAAATATCATCTTCCTTGTTTGCAAAGACTCTCTGCAGGCTGGAATTCAACAGGCAGCTGGAGGCATTTACCCTTCCATAGCAGTACCTTCCTTCTGCAAGGAGCCTTTTACAATGCACCCCTGAAACACATGAGTGCCTAGTAAAGAGAAAAACTTGACAACAGCACTGGCAGACTGGCTCTGACCTTCTGCTGAACAGCCAAAGTTCAAAAAGCTTTGAACACTTTTCTTTCAAACCACCATTCTGTGACTGCACATGCTGGAAGCACATTCCCTAATTAAAGCTGTTCCTGGTTACACTTGAGATATCCCAAGAGCTTTATTCAAAAATCTTTTGTGGAAAACTATTTGCAGAAAGAGCTGGAACTGGTTTGTCGGGGTTTTTTTCCTCTTTAAAATACCTACGAAGCGCAGGTTTTAAATTTCACCCTGCATCAGCTCTGCAGAATGGTGTGAAATTTTAAGCCTCAGCTTCTTAGGTATTTTAAAGAAAACAAAGAAAAAATCATCTCTGCTGATGTTTGCAGCAGGTTTGCTGGATGTCAGAGAGGATGACAGATTCTGAAGACTTCTGCTTTCCTTCTAGGGGGCTTCTCTGGGGGCAAAACCTTACGAGACACTTACAGCTACCTCCCTCGCCTCCGACGCTGGATTGGCAACAGTGCCATGGCTTTCACCCGCTGCAATCACGGGATGGCTACAGTCAGGGACAGGATCTTTTGTGTTGGAGGAAGGACGCTAAAAGGAGTAAGTTCATTTGCTCTTATAATCCTAGATCTGATCCAAAATGGGGTCTCTGTATTGCTAGGCTCTGTTTTATTCCAACAAGTTGACCATGAACTTCATTATTTTTGGTCTCTTAGTGGACTGGCACAGTTGCAAGTCAGGCCAATAAGCTTCTGAAAACGTGCCTCCATTACAATCGTGCACAGCAGAAGCTGCCCTGTTGTCACACTCTTATTTGCTAAAGTACAAAGGCTATTTAAAGCATCTTTTTTTTAATAGAGAAAACATATGGTGGAGGCACAGCCTGCTAACGCAGGAAAACCCAAGTGTGAAACTAGGCACGTACCTGCCCCAAACACACTGACAGCCTGATTTTCCTTGTTCGAGCTGAGAGGGGGCAAATCACTGGCAGACGGGAATAGGACTGGACTGCAGTGAAGACACTGACCTAGATTTTAGGAAAGATGGGCCTCAGTCCTGGAATGCAAATGAAGTCTCTTTAAACCTGGATTTCTCATCTCTGAAAGAGGAGGGAAAGCACTGCCCAGCCTTCTGGGGAGGGCAAGCTGGAAGAGACCTGACAGGGACTGAAAGGACCACTTTAGGAGAATCCCATTCCCTGAAGCCAAGAGAACTGAGTTTTTAAAGATCATTCAGCAATTCCCATTTGCTCAGGGCCTGGCCCCATTTTACCCTGACGGGTACGGTTTGTTTTGAAGGAATGAGGGTGTCTTAGAGTACTTAATTCCTCACTGAAGAAGGGATAGAAACATATAAAGAGAAACTGCACACCAAGGCTGACATCAAATTCCTCCAGATCACACGAACTTAATTATTGTCCACACCTCAATGCAATATAGCCCTCTTTAGATGGTTTCCTGCGTAATGTGTTAAATGTCCAGACAGCAGGCAGGACTTTGGCTATGCCAGTTCCAGTAGGTCCCTTGCTCAGCTCACTCCTCTGATTTGCCAAGAACAACAAAGCTCCTTTAAAGCCGTGCCATTCTGGTATTTTATTCAGTTTCTTTGGAGGCTCTAATTGCTAAACGTGTATCGAAAAATCTGGCACCTTGAGCCCCACAGTATTCAAATAGATGTTGAGACACTGGTTGAACCAAGTGAGCCTGACGTGACAGTGATGCCCACTCGAGGCGTGTTACGGTGGGTGAGTGTTGGTCTGGTTCTTTGCAGGTGGAAGAATGGATTCATGTCAACGAGACGGAGTATTATTGTCCTGGAAGCAATCAGTGGACAACGCTAACGCTATCCCCATTCAACTGCTGCCAGTTCAGCATCACAGCCCATGAGTCTATGCTCTACCTTGCAGGAGGTGGGTCGCTGCAGCACATGCAGAAAGGAGACAGTGTGTTCCTGTATGACACAGAGCAGCAGGTATGGAAGAAAGCCAGTCCCCTGCCTAAAGCTCTGGTGGATCATGCCGCTTGCATGATTAAGCTGTCCCAAGTGAATGCAGTTGGTGAGAAGGGGAGAGGCACAAATTGCTCCCCCGCAGGCAGAAGGAAGAAATCTACCCTCAGCTTGTTCATCACAAAGAAACAAGAGTCCCACTCTGCCTCAGAAAAGAAGTAGGATGTGAATATGTCAAGCAGATCTGACATTGTTTGCCAAGACATTAGTATTTTAACAACTCTTCTAGTTGTCAGCCAAGCATCTTTTGCAGTGGTTTGGAACTGGTATGTTTCTGACTTGATGCGATCTTGGTGACATGCATAATTTGCAAAAAAAAGAATTAGTTCCCAATCCTACTAAGCTGCATTAAACCTATAAGAATTCCTTAAATCAATTTTTTGTCATTCAGAACCTGTTTTTCTAAATAATAACCTATGTAGAACTTATTTTTAATGAGCAACTTGAAAGATTTTATGAGGAAGTCTCCAAAAGATCTTTGAATTCTATCTCTAATAATTTCCTTACAAACACTGCAGGCTGACAAATTAAGTACTCAGAGACAAATATACACAATGTATTTAAGGCTGTCTTGCCACTAGTTTAAGAGCATAGGGCACTGTGATGACAACCTTGTCCTCAACAAGCAGACCTTCCTTCAGTGAACGTGCAGTGAACCTAGAACTGGTTGAGCCAGTGCGTGGGTAAACTTTTAGAAAAGAAGCAAGTACCTTAGAAGTCCACATCTCACAGACAGTCAACAGGCTAAGGGGCTGCGATAGCTGAAAAGCCTGATGATGATAAGTTTGGAAAGGTGAGAAGATGAACCCCTGGGCCACCACGGGACACCCCGACAAAGCCAATATGAGGCAAAACGTCCCACTGGGAGACTGGAGTCGTACCAGCTCCGACCATACACAACCCACACAACCAACAGCTCTACCTACAGGTGCGTCTAGAAAACAAGGCATTAAATAAAAGACCAAACTGATACTATTAACTCACCAACAAGCGCAGCCAGGCCTCGAATCGGGTCTGCGTGGGCAAGGATGCGTTCACAGCCAACCTGGATGAGACACATTACAGGCAAATTGCAGACAGGACAGTTAAGAGTCTGCTCCGCAGAAGGGCTAAGCAGGAAGATTCATTGAAATTATCACTTACACATTTTATGGTTCAGCAGCTTTCGAAAGGCCTAATGCAACAGGTTTGGAGTTTTTTGGTGTGGTTTCCCCCCCCTCCCTTCTAGCAAGAAGTTACACAGAAACAGGGACACAGGGCTAGGACGAACAGTTCCTTCACCAATCCAAGCAGCTGTGCAGAGGCCACAGTGATGCACAACAGTTCCTTCCTCCTACAATTTTAATGCCCTTCTCAAGGTGGGGCAGAATAATTATTTCCATTTTGCAGGTTGTTAAAGAGACCCTAGAAGGGAACTGGTTGCCCAGTGCAGCATCTCTGAGCCCCAGTACAGCGCAGCCTGCGTGACCTCTTGCACAGCTCGTGCTGTGCTCCAGGTAGGACTCGAACCAGAAATGCCACAAGGCCAGAGGTAAAGAAAGTCCCGTCGGCGTGGAGTGCATGGGGTGCTGGGGCGCAGCAGGGAACGGCAGCACGAGGCTGATAGCACACCAGAAGAAACCAAGAATTGCAAGAGCAACTGGTGATCCAAGCTGGGACCTTTCAAAAGCAGATGGGGTCCGAGAAGTCTTTGTAACTCCCTGAGAACCAGGCCCCTTTCCCACATTTTGCCATCTCCGACTCTCTTGACAGTCTCCAGGTTTTCCAACCCCTACAGCAGCAGCAACTTCTCTGCATTATACTCTGAGGTATGTCATCTTCCCGGGCGATACTTAGAAAGGAGCCTGATTATTTGATCTCCATCCCTGCCCACCAAGAAAAATACATCTATGAAAGCGTGTTGAGGTGGGCTACAACAAAACTACATTTTTTTAAAAAGCTACAGGTTTTTAATGTTGAAAAGCTGCAGTCAACAAGCTTGCACAGGCCTTTGTGTTTAAGGTGAAGGCAGAGAAAGGCTCCAGCAAACCTTCCCCGACGTGCCTTATGGCAGTGCATTGCAAACACAGCAGTCACTGTCACAGAGAAGTTTAAGATGTGTAAATTTACTGCCAGAGTAGAAGGGCTGCAACACTCACCACCACCTCCCCCTGCCAGCATCACCGATGGCATGTGCCTGACAGCATCCCAGGCTGTGCAGACACTGAGGTGCACATCAGAAAATGCAACTCTCACCGTGTCCTGGTACTCACCTTCACTGGATTGGCCGGGAGGTGACCCATGAAATCAGTTTTGTAAGGGTAGTCCATCATGGCCATCATGGTGAAGGCATTTCTAGCAAATCCAAAAAGCTGGTAAACATCCTCCTTGTTAGAGATCTTATTGCATGTGGCCATTTTGCTGCTGATTTCATCATAGGCTGCAGAAGGAAGGAAAACGAAAGACACAAACTTCAACAGACGAAAATAATACCAGACTTTGGTATCTTGTTTCACGCAGGAGTAAGGAGATGCCGTAACACGCAGATGAGGTTTCTAGTGGGAAGGACACATTACACCTAAATTTACACCCAGGTGGATGTTCAGGCACAGCCTTCCTGTGCAGCATCACAACCCCGCGTGGCCCACAGCCCGCTCTGCCCCTTGCAGAGCCACCGACACTTCCCTGGGGAGCTCAGGGGAATCAGTGCCCACTGAGACAGCAGCAGTCCCAGCTGGCACAGCGTGAAGGGCAGCTCGGTATGAGTCTGTCCTTGCTGGTGCCTGTGCGGCTGCCACCCCCTTGCCCCTGCAGGCTCCCTCCCCGGGGCTGCTGTGCCCTGCAGGGCAGTGTCCCCAGGCAAGCTCTCATGCAGGAGAGCAGGGTACAGCGTACAGGTCCCACTGGGATTCAACAGCTGGAAGAACTGCCGGGGGGGGGGGGGGGAGCACTCCTTGGAAGCTGGGTGTATTTGTAGTGAGAACTGCCAAGTGAGAACAGTCTTCACAAAGAACTCCTGAGATGTGTCTTCAAACTTCAGTATGATGCAGAGAAGTCAGCTAGAGCCAGGAAACCCATCTTTGAAGACATTCCTTTAAGACACACTCCTATACCTTTACATTTCTGCTGGGGAAAGCTGCTCCCTTCGTTTCATCCTCCACATTTTGGCGTCACAGTTCCTGTCCGTTCCCATCATACTCTACAAGCTGCCCACTGGAGCCTGGCTGTCTTTACTTGGAAACCCAAGGCCTGGGACCTGCCTCTGGATACTCACTTGAGAGCCTAAGCCTGAAATGTGACCACCTTAGCCACCCTGCTGCAGAAAGTGTGGCCCCAGGCAGACCTCAAAGACCTTGGCTATTTAATGGTAACGATTTTTCCTGCTGTGACCTAAATGGGGTTTTGGACTCCCCAGGCTTCTCTGGGCAATTCCAGGACCAGCTCCTGCAGCAAGGCAGCGACAGCAGCCATCAGAGGCATGCAGCCCCTGACGCGCAGCACCACAGACCAAGCCAAGCCTTGAGACAGGCCAAGAACCCCCCACAGCGGTTCCAGCACCATGCGGGGCTCCCAGGAGATGCTGCATTGGCCCATGATATCTGGTCTGACCTTCTTGGGAGGCATTGCAGAGATCTTCACCAGTCTCTGTCCGTGACTTCACCTAACTGTCCAAGGGTGGAGATGAAAGACACTGTAATGGCTGCTTCAAGACCTAGATTGCCTTCCAAATATTTCTCAGATATGTCCAGTGAGCTGAGCCACGCAGTTGTCATACCCACCTTGAACAGTTCTCAACAGTGCGGGTATTGAGGACAAGTATCTGGTGAAACATGAGGCTTTATGAACGTAACATGCAGATGTCTTGCACCTGCAGGTGTTTTTGCACTTTGGTGCAGAAAAGATGGTTTCATGAACACTATGCAAGCCCCCACATAGATGCTTTCATTTTGGTGTCGGTTACTAATTTTAATGCTAATTGAAACTGTTCATTAAATAAAAAGTCAATTGTGCAAGCAGAAAGAGGCAGCCAGGTGGGCATTTGCATTGATTTAGCTGAACCAATTGAAGACCCAGCTGAAGTAAAACTGAACCAACTTTTTTCCCCATGGCTGGGACTGCCTGCTTGCTGCCCTTGGGATGCTGTCTGCAGGGCTGTCTCTCCTTACCTCCACTGAGGCACAGATCCTTAATCTGCTGGAAGGCTTTGCGGACAGCTGTGACACAGTCTGGGCTGGACTTCTGAAAATCCTGAAGGGACAGAAAAGGCATGGGATTATGGTTGCACAGAGGAGATACATGTGGAGGCTGCGCTGGGAAGAACTGCCAGAAGCACCAGGAGATGACAGAGGTTACTGGCCCACTGGTCAGAACCTCATCTGCATCTCCAGGGGAGGCAACACCAGTGCTTCTGCCTTGTCCTCCAGACAACCAGCAGACACCAACATTCTGCACAGGCTCAGCCCAAGCAGCAACTGTTTCCCCAGGTCTCACTGGGATGACTTTGTGGAGCCATGAGACTGAATGTGAAACAGCAAGAGGAGACACATGCCTTGGCCAGGACATGGGTGCCAGGCTGCTAGGCCCCAAAGTTTTCTGTTGTTGTTTTGGGGTTTTTTTTTTTGTTGTTTTTAAAAACACAGTAGAGTCCTTCCAATTGCACTGTGTCTATGAGAAGAAGCCATGGAGTTATGCATGGGGGGCAGAGCACTGGTTTGGGAACCAAGACCTGCTTTTCTTCATAAGCCTGCCAGATGATGAAGAAGGCTACATCCTTTTTCTTGGGAAAAACATTACTGATCCTGAAATAGCACTTTACGGTATGTTTGAAGAGCTGTGGCTGGTTACACTGTGAAAGTTGTTTCTATCACTGAAGGCTCTAGCAACCCAAACTGTTTCTCTTCTGTCAGCTTGTAAGGTGGTTTGAGATCTGCTGGCAACCAGTGCCTTGTAATAATAAGAATTATTAGGGCTCTTTTAAGATCACTTTACCCTGCTAAAGCAATGGTTAAATAACCACAAATCACTAGCTAAGCATTTTTCTTAAAGACCCAGCCTCAACTCAAAACAGATCTGAGACCTTTCTTTTATTCCTAACTCTGCCTTTGTCTGATAGTTAAGGTTAGAGTAATCACTATGGAGTTTTCCACAGTTTACCTGGGCATCCCTTTAGGGTTCCAAATCTCCTTCTGGATGTGCTTATTGATCTTCATCTACTAATGGCTTTAATTGGAGTGCAGGGACAGATCGGCCTGGGACAGAAGAGCAAGTCTGCTCCAGCTGCCGTGACAGCTAAGCTCCACACCAGGCAACGCTGGACTGCTGCAGCACAGCGCCCAGCACACTGAGGAACCACCCCCCATTCCATTTCTCCCCTGCAGACCCAGCAACGGCTCAGCTGAGCTGTCACAGAAGCAGGAGGCATTACAGCCATCCCAAGGAAAGCTGTTCCCCCTCCAGGCTGCCAGCTTTACTCTTTTGAATCACACCTAATTCAGATGTCTAAACCGACCTGAGTCGATGGCCTGAGCAGCCCCAGAAGCAGTAACCTTTTGGGAAGCACGCACATGGTTGTATGTGTAGTATCCACACAGGGGCTTTCTGCCCGGCAGCAGCAGGGCAGTTGGCACATATAACCTAGTCGTATGCAAATCTTTATGCAAAATCAACTTTCTGCCCTTTGCTCACTTCCCCTGTGAGCTGGAGGCTTATGAAATGAGCTGGAACAAGCTCAGTAAAAGTCACAAGAAAGCTGCTTTGAGACAATGCACTCTGACTCACAGGAAGAGAGAGCTCCTGCAATGATTTATGAAAGGTTTGTGCCTTCATTAGTATTAACAGCTCTCAGGGGTGTTCTCTCACCAAGAAGAGCAATTGAATTCAGGTTTCAGATGCACAGATTGCTTTTATGCAAACACACTAAAGGTGGAAGGAATTACTTTGAAACAACACAAAGTACCTGCCTAGAGGTTGGCTTACCACTGCAGAGAGAAGATATTTTAAAATTAATTGGGAAGTTTTTTTCATGTTTAAAGGTCAAAGCCCTAATTTCAGGAGTGTGTAATGACTCACAGCTTGCTGAAGCAAGACAAAGCTATCAGCTGAACAGGGCTTCTGAGAAGGAATTAGCTTTAACCAGGAAAGAATTCCCACTGCAGGGCTTGTTAAATGGTTATGTGGTATTACATTTTTTGTTTTATACATTTATACATTTTAAGTATAATTTTCAGACAAGATGTCTTTTTTTCTCTTATACACTTAAAGTTTCAAATGCTATTGTGTTTATGTTCATATGATAGTCTCTACACTTAGTGGTAATGCTATCTGTCCTGTAAGTCTCTCCCTTGAAATAAGGTTCTCATATATGTAAATAAGAGCAAAAAGACCACAACTTTCATACACAAGCAGTTCATGCAAAGCCATCTGTGTTGCCCAGATCTAGAAATTCATGTCAAAGAGGCAAAACAGATACCATCGCAAGATTTCAGTGCTACCAGGTAGTACATTTCTTTCGTTACAAACGAAATGTAAGTCAGTTCTAAGCAATACCACCTTCCTATGGGTCCTACGTCCTCAAAACGTGAAAGCCACATTTAAATGTTGGTTTTAAGTTAACCCAGGACACCTTGCATATTTTTAGTTAGTGAAATGAAGATTTCCAAGCTCTTCATTGAAATGCAACCATCTTGGGACTAAGAAGCTGCTGTGAATCGTTGATATCAATAAAAAATACAGCATTTTGGGAGGGGATTTGAAGGATAAATCATCCAAAGGGGGTTCAGCCAGGTACCAAGGAAAACTTTCAGGGTGTCATATAGTCAAGTCACTAGAAATGGGAAAGTGAATCCTTAGTGGTACTAAAGGTGCTGGAACCAAGTTGTGCTGCTCATCAGAGCAGCATCTTTGGGCCCTGAGCTGCCACAGCTTAGGCAGTGCTCAGCCATCACCTCTGCAGCTACTGCTTTTCCTTGAGGGTTCCAATTTCATTGCATTCCCTGTCCAGCACTGATGCTGTGAAGACAGATGTCAGTCTAAACACATGGAAACGGAAAAGAATCCAGCCTTCTTAAAGGAAGAAAATAACGCTCCTGAAAAGAGATGCTACTTACTGCTGTTACATCTCTGAAGAACTGGGTGGGGTCTCCAAGCCCAGCCACAGACAACAGAGGAGCACTGGCAGCTAATGCTCCGGCCACAATGTTTGGGTATTTCATTCTCATGTAAGCACTCAGCATTCCTCCATAGCTGCCGCAGGAGACACAAAAGAGTTACTTCCTTTAACAGATAACTTGTAACACAGTAGCTTAAAAGTTTAGGCCAGCAGTCACAGGCTCACCTAATCCAAGGCAACAAGAATGGATATGGATATCTAGCTGATACCATCCTCATGGAAAAAGATCCAGTTATGGTCAATGAGCAGCACACAGTGTGTTCTCACTGGCCTCTCCCCAAACGCTCGCACCAACTCTGGTGGGAACACAGCAGCCCAGTTTGCTTTAGCAGCCAAATGTAAATCCTGCTGCAATATTTAACTCTGCACTATCCTCAGTGTATCGTGAGAGCTTCTGTGCAGAACCAAGTGGGGCTCGAGTGAAAGTGGCACCGTTCAATGGGGGAAGGAGACACACTTTGCATGGATTATAAAGACTAGCTAGGCTCTTAGCAAAGGGTGTCCCTGAACACTACAGAATACGCAACCCTCTCTAGTGCTGGGAGGTGGAGAGTATTCTCCCTGGGCACCCTAAATAACAGCTGCAGAGAGTATCAACACACCTATAGGGAATGGGAGACATGAACAAATACCACACTAAAACTCAAAGCCACCTTCAGTGCCAGGGCCACAATCTGCAGATATATCAAGGGGTGCTAGATAAACCCAAGGTGACAAGAGTTACTCATGTGCCAATGTTTAAGGAGTTACTCTGAGGTCATTCCTGAGGGTGGCAAATGACACACCTAAAACACAGGTAACACCCAGTCTAACTCCAAGCTTACAGGATTTCCAGTCTCCCTCCCCACCACCTCAAGTGGTTGGGGTAAATACCGTTCCTACATCACCCACGTGTAAAGCAATATGCATTTCTCTAACCCTGGTCCTGGAAACAGGCATTAGCTGAAACCTGCCACAAGGAATTTCAGGTTAAAGTTCGGCAAAGTTATAACCAACAGAAGAGGGGTTTGTTCTGTTTTCCCCACAGAAAATGCTGCGCTGTATTTCAGTAATCTTCATGTGGGTTAAGTGCTGTTCAGGGCTGTGGCAAATTGAACTCTGATTTACACACACAGAGCTGTAGTGTGATATGCAGCCCAGCTAGCAGGTCTTGCTGAACCCCAGGACAGCTCCTGGCCCTTTTCACACTAGCTACTGTCCCGACAGTCACAGTACAAACACCCCTGAGATCAACAGTTAAGCGACCACCATAGTGAGCTGGAAGCCTAATGATAACTGTCAGGTCAAATGCTTTTTAGCTCACTGCAATGAATTAGAAGCCCTGTACTTGGTGGAAGCTTTTTAAAGGGAAGCATCCCTCTAATACAAGTGTGGGGAGCCAGTCAAGAGACAAGGACATCACACAGCTGCAACAGAGCAAACACTTTGGGGAAGGACTTCTGCTAGGAAGCAAGGCGCAACCAAGCAGCAGGTTGCAGAGCAGAATTATAAAGAGTCTACAATGAAAATAGCTGGATGTTGTTAAAGAGGCTGTTTAATAAAAAGCTGGGTGGCCCCTGGAAAGAATATTTTACCGCTTACTAGTTTTCTGTATTTCCAATGTAAAATGTTCTTATCCTGCAGGAGGAATTTCTCATTTTCTGCAGTTCTGGATGACTCTTACATTGAAGATGCCTAGAAATATCCAGTCAGTGGTGCTTCTCCAAAGCTATCACAAATTGAGACTAATTCTTGATGGAAGAGCTGATTAGGGCTTGGTGATTTGAGCTTGGGAGCTCATGCACATCTGCTCTCTATCGGATAGCTTAAAGCTCTGCCTTTAGAACTTGCTTGGGAGCCAAACAGATCTATGAGAACAGCACAACTGTGGCTGGGAAAGGATGTAAAGAAGGGAAGGACACACAACCTTTACCTGCCTCCAAAAGCAATGACAGGACAGTCTGCAGCACCGTACTGCTGCTTAAGCTCAGTAATTAGCACTGCGTAGTCAGCAAGGGCTTGTTCCACGGTAAGCAGACCAGTTTTCTTCAGCTGTGTTGACTCAAGTCCAAATGGAAGAGACTTCCCATAGTACCTCTGAAAAGAAAAAGATATGCTGAGGAAATGGGGGTGTCAAGGTCTGGGTCTTCTCTGTTCTCACTATAGAGCTGGGATAAGTGTGCACAAACAGGAAGCGATAATAGAGCACGTGGTGTCCTTCAACTTGTTTGTAACTGAGGAAGTGCCTTGTCTCCTCCATCTGATAAAGTGAGACCTTTAGGACACATTGTGTAGAGGATGGACAGTCCATGACAAGCTACTTCGGTGGGTGCAGAGTGGGCCCTTGACATGCATCTCTCCTGAAATCCCCAACTAGAAAAGGGAACAGGGTAATCCTTTCATGCATAAATTGTGGAATAATAGATTTAATAGAGTGTGTCGGAAAGGTTGGCTTGGGACTTTGCAGGCTACAGAGATTAAATATTATCCAAACAAAATAACTCTGTAGTCCTGTGTGAAGATCAAGGCCCATGGAAACTACTTACAAAAGCACTGGTCTAAAGCAAATACACCATGGCATAGGTTTTACTGAAAGAGCAGCCTGTATCCTGGATTGCTGGTAGGCATATTAAAAAAAAAAATCAGAAGCCATGGTTAAGTAAAGAAGAGCTGCTACCATGAGGAGAAAGCTTACAGCAGGTATACCTCAGCTTCATAGTAAGAAATGTTCTTATTTTTCCAGACCCCCAGAAAGCTGATTTTGGTAATACCGAAGAGAACAAGGCTCTAGAGTATGCATAATGACCAAAATACTCACATGCTCAGCAAAAATCACAAGTGCTTGCTGTTCCTCTGCTAATTCAAATATGAAGTCAGAGTTCTGAGCAAAAGTCCAGATGTCACCTTCATTGCCAGTATAGAAAAAGATAGGTCCAAATCCTTTCTTCCAGAACTTTGCTGAGACAATTGCCAGAAGCAAATTAAAAAAAACAAAACAAAAAATATGAGCATGAAATGATTCTACATTTGGTAAGTTTGGGCAGGAGCTTATCAAGGAAGAACTCTGTGAACAAGCTGATCCCTGAGACCTGAGCTGGGGAATAAAGGTGTTAGGCCAGGCTACAGAAATCTCTCATTTGAGAGGGGGTAAATAAGAGCTTCCATGAGATCAGCAGATGGCCTGGAACTTCCACTTCTGCCCGAAAACCCCCTAAAATCTCAGTTCTGCAAGGCATTTGGAAACAGCTGCCCCCCAAAAGTGTGATTTCCCATTTATATACCCTTTTCAGCCCAACTCATCCCAAAACACTTGCACAGATCACTTTTTCCACAAAATGGACTTTAGGGAATCACCTGCATCTTTCTGCCACTGTGATGCATAACGTAGAGGCAAGCTGTGAATCACATATCATAGAATGGTTTGAGTTGGAAGGGACCTTCAAAGGTCATCCAGTTCAATCACACTCCCGTAGACAGGGATATCTTCCGCTACATGAGGTTGCCCAAAGCCCCATCCAGCCTGACTTCAAACGCTTCCTGGGAGGGGGCATCCACAGCTTCTCCAGTATCTCACCATTCTCATAATAAAAATGTCTTCCTTATATCTAGCCTGAATCTACCCTCTTTTAGTTTAAAGCCATTACCTGTTGTCCTATCGCTACAGGCCCTACTAAAAAGTCTGTCCCCATCTTTCTTATAAGCCCCCTTTACATATTGAAAGGCCACAATCAGGTCTCCCTGGAGCCTCCTCCAGGCTGAACAACCCCAACTCTCTCAGCCTGTCTCCATAGCAGAGGTGCTCCAGCCCTCGGATCATCTCTGTAGCCTCCTCTGGACTCGCTCCAACAGCTCCATGTCCTTCTTGTCCTGGGGACCCCCGAGCTGGATGCAGCACTGCAGGGGGGTCTCACCGGAGCGGAGTAGAGGGGCAGAATCCCCTGCCTCGACCTGCTGGTTACAGTGCTGCTGATGCTATGCTGATGTATGTTACATATATAACACACACACATATGTATATAGATGATACAGGAAGATGATGTGCTTCATCTTCTGAAGGCAAATTGAGACTGGCAGGACAAGCAGACCCATGATGTCAATACTTGCTTATCTACCAAACAGTTGCTTTAATGCCTGCTGACTTTTAACAAACATTTAACTTAATCTTAAATTGCAGAGGAATTATGAGGGATAATAAATAGCTCTCTTGAACAACAGACCTCGGACTGTCAGTTAAGTGTTGATTTCAACACACTGCCATATCACCCAAAGGGACCCTCCAACAGCAGTTGTCCTACAGATGCTGCTGCACCGTGTCACACGAGGCCATTTCCATTAACAGAAAGGTTGAAGTTAATTCTTGGCATTCTCAACACAGACTTGAGAAAGCAGAATTTGGCTTGGAAATGGGTTTGAAACCTTTCATTAGTGAAACTGCTGCTCTTTGTTAGCAAAGAAGCTGATTCTCTTTCTGTGTTGCATTTGCTTTGGGTATCAGGTAGGAAACTGAAGTGCTATCTTTACTGTGGCTTTTCTTCTGACATGCTTCATGGTTCCTGGAGTAAACATTCACAGGAGCCAAAAATCAAGTTGCTTAAAAAGGTATCTATTTTTAGACTGAAACCCTGGGGAACTGCCAGCTAACCTTGAGACAGTCAGATGCCTGGTTGTGAAATAATAATCTCCTTCAAGTTCTCACTGATAATCTGAAAAGTCTTGTATTGCACAAGAAGCAGTAGAGGGGAAAGGAACTACTCACAGGAATTTTGAGTAAGAAACTATATAATCCCACAAAACTGCAATGTTAATGTTTTGTTTCTCACAAATATTATTCAACTCTGCCCTGGACACACATATAAAACTGAACACTTTAAAAAGAAAACAAATAAAAGTTATGCAATGCTTTAAACCAGGTGGCCCAAAAAGGGCCACTTAATTAGTGAAATTTCAGCCTTGGGTGCGCTACCAAAATTCACTGGTGTTCCCATATCTTTGGGCTGAACCGATCCATGAATTCGCACTTATTGAAATGTATATGACTAGGTGCAGGCACTAAACACGCTGCAGAGTAACAGGTGATGTGAAGAAGGTGAGATGCCGCAGATGCAGGCAGCCTGTGAGGCAGCAGCAGGCAAGCACCAGGCTGGGCAGCGCTCTGGGCCAGTGCTATTCACAGCTCCACCTTTGTTCTCTCCCTGCAAATCTCTCCCCAATTCCTCCAAGCAGGCAGGATGGAAAAACATGTGATGCTGGTTATTGAATCGGTCTTTTTAGTCAAATGCTGTTTAAAAAACCCTCCTCTCTCTTACTGTCTGTTGCACAGAAGATAACTCATTATTTAGCTAGAAAAAAAAACCCCTGCTGCGTCCTTGCTGGAAGCCCTCATTGTTCAGCATGGCTTAAGCTATCTAAAGTTGCAGGGTTTTAAATAACTCCTCTTGGGTTGATGTTTTGGGTTATTTTCACTCACAAGAATGATGGGTACAGACTGCAACATTTGTGTCACTATTTGTTTTTCTTGCTGCGGTTCAGAGCACAGAGTTGCACTTGTAAGAGATGCTGTGCACAAGTATAAATTGGGAGAGGAGTGGCTAGAGAGCTGCCCTGCAGAAAGGGATCCGTGAGTGCTGGTCGGAGCCCAGAGGACAAACTACATCCTGGGGAGCATCAGACACAGTGGGACCAGCCAGTCAGAAGAGGGGATTGTCCTGTGGTGCCCAGCATTGGGGTGGCCTCAACCTTGAGTCCTGTGTGCAGTTCTGGGCCCCACAATTTAAGGGGGATGTGAAGGTACTTGGATACGCTGAGAGGAGGGCAACAGGGCCGGAAGGAATGTCCTGTGAGGAGTGGGGAGGACTTTGGGCTTTTCTGGTTTAGAGAAAAGGAGGCTGAGGGGTGACCTCATTACTCTGCAGCTTCCTGAGGAGCGATGTGGAAAGGAAGGTGCTCATCTGTTCTCCCTGGGATCCAGTGACAGGATGCATGGGAACAGTTCAAAGCTGTGCCAGGGGAGGCTTAGACTGGACAAAAGGAAGCATTTCTTTACCAAGAGAGTGGTCAAACACTGGAACAGGCTTGCTGGAGAGGTGGTCAATGCCCATGCCGTTGTAGGTCACTTCCAACTGAAATAGTCTATTCTATTCTGTGGCCAGCTGAAGGCACACATGCACAGAGCCAGCCCTGGTGCAAGCCTAATGCAGCTGCTGGTTCTAGTCTGCTCTTGGTCCGGAGAAGCAAATTCCCCGCCTGCACCCCAAACCTCACAGCCAGAACGACAAACTGAAGGAAGGAGAGGAGGATATGGACAACATCGGGGGGAACGACTAGCTCACAAAGGGCTGTCACTCCTTTCAAACTGACTCCTGGCTGCTCAGCACAGCTCTCTGCGCACCAGAGAGGCTCCCTGCCTCACTGCAGGAGCAGTTAAAGCTTAAGCAGAAAGAAATTCAGGCCTGAGCCATAGCAAAGCCCTGCCACAGCCATGCCGGGGCTGGGAGCACCTCCCCCCCCCGGGACCTACCTGAGACCAGGTACCGCTGCGGGAAGGTCTCGTTGCCGCAGGTCTCAAAGCTGAAGTGGTCCCGCACCTGTTGGAAGAGCCGCTCCTCCAGGCCAGGCCCTGCTGCCCGGGCAGCTGGAGGGGGTCCGTCAGCACAGGGGAAACCGGCAACCGGCACCGCCGCCCGGCCCGGCCCGGCCCGACCCCGGTAACTGGGGCCCAGGGGAGCCCGGGGCACCCGCCCAGTGCTCCCTAGGCCAGTTGGGAGCTCCCGCCCGGGGAGGCCGGATGGAGGGGAGCAGGGAGACACACGTGAGTCCGGCTCCGGGCACCCACCGGGAACGGCACCGGCCGGCGGCGGCAGCAGCAGGAGGAGGAGGAAGAAGAGCAGAAGCGGCAGCAGCGTTTCCATGGCAACGAGCTGGCTCACGCCTCCGCTCCGCGCACACCGGACACCCTTCCCGCGTGGGAACCCCGGGCATCTGGTCACATGACCGTAGGGCTTTCGGTGTCACGTGGCGACCTCCCGCCCCCTCACGTAACCACGCGAGAGCCATCCCCCTGCGGCACCGCCATGGCGCCTCAGAGGGCGTTTCCTCGCAGGACCCGAGGGGGCTGCGGGGGGGGTGGGGGGGGAGGAGTCAAGGCAGGCGGGACCGGTCCGGTCCGGCCCGGCCCGGGCGTCGCCTCCCGGGCCCCGTGGAGGGTGCAGGGGAGCGGGACAGGAGCCTCAGCGCGCACTCAGGGGTGCTGAGGCAGGGCAGGGCAGGGTGGCAATGCCAGGTGGCGGTGTGGCTGGCGGGGGCGCGTGTGCCCCGCAGCCGTCGTGCTGCCCGTGCTGACTGCCCCCCGTGGCTCCGGCCTCGGCGCCGGGAGCTCAGCTCGTGGCACCGGGACGGGAGGGTGGAAGCCAGTGAGGCTCAGTACTGGCGCCCGGCCACCACGCCGTCCCCGCAGGCCTGGGGGGAGCGGCTGGGCCGGGGTGTCTGCACCCTGGCCTCGCTGCTGGCTTTTGCTCTTCAGACCTCTGCCGCATTTGCCTCCTGGGGCCTTTTTGAGGACAAGTAATGGCACCTCAGGTCACCTCCATAATGTGTTTGCACGAGAAGGAAGAGCTGGGGAGGAGTGAAAGCCCAGCCAGCGTGCAGGGGCAGCTCAGAGCAGTACCCAGTGGAGGTAGCACAGGAGGAAATCAGTGTGAGGATGAGCCTTGTTGGCTTGTGTCCACCTCTCCGGTGAGGAGTGCTGGGTGAGGGAGCAGCAGAGGAGAGGAGGTCTGGAGGATGCCCCTCACTCTCGGCAGGAGGATGTGTGTGTGTAACAGGAGTGGAGAGTGTCCCTGCGGTGGTGATACACTGGTGACCCTGTGGTTGAGCATACTAGGGAGAGAGGAAGCTTATAGTGCTCTGAGAGCAAGTCAGGGGCAGCATGGTGTTGTTTAATGGGTGATTTCTCTAGGTTTTTGGCTCCAGAGCAGACACCCCAAAGGGCACGTGGCCCTGAAGGAAAAGGGGAATGGAGAAAGTCGCATTACAAACTGGGCAGGGCTGAAGCTGCTAGTATGGCTGTAAGTAAACTCAGCAGTACCAGTGATCTAGCTTGATCTTGTTATGCCGACTGCTGTATAAACATGCAAAAAAAGGCCTGGTTTTACTCCAGTCCATACATTATCAGCTTATTCAAAATGATGCAGACAATTTACAAGATATTTGTGAATGTTGTAGAAGTTTATATTTTGTAGAGGAAGGGGTTTAGCTTACTGGAGACAAAAGGAGCTGTTAATAGGAAGAAAATTTAAAGGATGTGGTCATGGATGGGAAGTTGCAGAAGTAGAATTTTCACATCTACTATTCATAGAATCACAGAATCATAGAATGGCTTGGGTTGGAAGGGACCTCACAGCCCACCCAGTCCCACCCCTGCCATGGGCAGGGACACCCTCCACTAGCCCAGGTTGCCCAAAGCCCCATCCAACCTGGCCTTGAACACTGCCAGGGAGCCAGGGGCAGCCACAGCTTCTCAGGGCAACCTGTCCAGGGCCTCACCACCCTCATGGGGAAGAATTTCTTCCTAACACCTAATCTCTATCTCTCCTCCTTCAGCTTCAGGCCATTCCCCTTGTCCTGTCACTCCCTGCCCTTGTCACCAGCCCCTCTCCAACTTTCCTGGAGCCCCTTTAGGGACTGGAAGGGGCTCTAAGGTCTCCCCGCAGCCTTTTCTTCTCCAGGCTGAACAAGCCCAACTCTCTCAGCCTGTCTCCAGAGCAGAGGTGCTCCAGCCCTCTGACCATCTCCGTGGCCTCCTCTGGACTCACTCCAATGGCTCCATGTCCTCCTTGTCCTGGAGACCCCCAAGCTGGATGCAGCACTGAAGGGGGTCTCACCAGAGTGGAGTAGAAGGGCAGAATCCCCTCCCTCGACCTGCTGGTCACGCTGCTGGGGATGCAGCCCAGGACACGGTTGGCTTTCTGGGCTGCAGACGCACACTGTCGGCTCATGTTGAGCTTTTCATCAATCAACACCCCCAAGTCCTTCTCCTCGGGGCTGCTTTCAATCCGTTCTCTGCCCAGCCTGTAGTCGTGCTTGGGATTGCACCGACCCACGTGCAGGACCTTATACTTGGCCTTGTTGAACTTCATGCGGTTTGCACGGGCCCACCAATCCAGCCTGTCAGGGTCCCTCTGGATGGCATCCCTTCCCTCCAGTGTGTCAACCACACCACACAGCTTGGTGTCATTGGCAAACTTGCTGAGGGTGCACTCAATCCTGCTGTCCATGTCGCCAACAAAGATGCTAAACAGTGCTGGTCCCAGTACCGACCCCTGAGGAACACCACTCGTCACTGATCTCCACTTGGACACTGAGCTGTTGACCACAACTCTTAGACTGCAACCGTCCAGCCAATTCCTTATCCACTGCGTGGTCCATCCATCAAATCCATGTCTTTCCAGTTTAGAGACAAGGATGTCATGCAGGACAGTGTCAAATGCCTTGCAACAAGTCCAGGTAGATGATGTCTGTCGCTCTTCCCTTGTCCACCAATGCTGTAACCCCAATCATAGAAGGCCACTAAATTTGTTAGGCATGATTTGCCCTTAGTGAAGCCATATTGGCTGTCACCAATCACCTTATTTTCCATGTGCTGGAGCATAGTTTCCAGGAGAGTCTGCTCCATAATCTTGCCAGGCATGGAGGTGAGGCTGACTGGCCTGTAGTTCCCCAAGTCTTCCTTTTTTCCTTTTTTAAAAATGGGGGTTATGTTTCCCCTTTTCCAGTCAGTGGGAACTTCACCGGACTGCCACGACTTCTCAAATATGATGGAGAGTGGCTTAGCCACTTCATCCACCAGTTCCCTCAGGACCCACAGATGCATCTCATCAAGTCCCATGGACTTCTGCACCTTCAGGTTCCTTAGATGGTCTCAAACCTGATCTTCTCCTACAGTGGGCAGTTCTTCATTCTCCCAGTCCTTGTCTTTGACCTCGGCGGTGTGGCTTGAGCACTTGCCAGCAAAGACTGAGGGAAAACATTCATTGAGTACTTCAGCCTTTTCCATATCCTGTGTAACCAGGTCTCCTGTTTCATTCCAGAGGGGACCCACATTTTCCCTTGTCTTCCTTTTATCACTGATGTACCTATAGAAACTTTTCATCTTGTCTTTAACATCCCTGGCCAGATTTAATTCTATCAGGGCTTTGGTGTTTCTAACTTGATCCCTGGCTGCTCAGACAGTTTCTCTGTATTCCTCCCAGGAATACCATTTGCAGCCACATAGTGGCAACCACAGCATGGGACATCAGTCCGGTTGAGGCAGTCACAAGGTAACAAAACCAGGTGGAAGTCAGATCTAGCCTGTCTTGGCTTGATGAAAGAACAGCACCAGGCTCTGAGGATGCGTGAGTGGCTCTGGCCAGGGATTCTCTAGGGCTGATTTTGTACTCAGGTTCCCATGTGAGGAGGTACAGAGATCCTCTCTACTTCTTGTCTGAAACTTGCATAAGATTTATCCCTGATAGACTGGTCATTTGATTGAAAAAAATGTTTTTTAGTGTGTTAGGACTTAAACAGTATTATACTTTATGAATTTAATAGAATGAAAATATTAGAGGAGTTCAGAGCAGTATTTCAATTATGATATTTTTTAATTTATTTCCTGCACTCCCAGGTTTGTGCTTTCAGTAAAGTGTCATTATAATTAAGGCTTTGAAATCCCTGATTTTTTGGGGGCCGTTGTTTTTAAGATTGTTTTGACTTGATGCTCCTGAGCAGGATTATTTCTACAATGGATGAGGCTCAGGCAACTTTCTTCCCACCTCCCCAGAGAGGAGGAGGCTGTGATACAAGAGGCTCTTCTACTTCATAAACCACTGGATAGTCTTCAGATGTTAGTTTAAAATGTGAACTGATACAAAGAAAACTAAACACTTTAGCAGGGAATTGTTTGCTTTTGCAGTGGAGAGGAAGTGGTCCTTGGAATGGGTCCTGTGTGGGCTCAGGGTGAAGGCTGTGCTGCACACAGCAGGGTTAAGATCTTGGTTTTAGACTACTGCTTATTTAAATTCTGTCCCAAAGAGCTTTGCAGAGTTAGACTACAAGTAGTGGCTGTGAGGCGTGTAATCCAGGGCTTTAAGGGAAGACGAAAGGCTCTATACTCACTGCTAAGCTTTATGAAGAGGTTAGGGAAATCCATGAGGTGACATGGGCAAAGACATTTGTCCTGGGGTGAGGAAAAGGTTTTTCACCAAAGCCTTTTGTGTAAACCACTCCTAATAAAATAATGTCTTTAAAAAGGCTCTTAGTATCTTCAGAAATGAAAATACTTGCTGGTGGATGGGACAAAGAGCCAAGGGCTTTCCGAGATCTGAAAAGAGAAAGAAATAGTCTGGTTTTGTCCCTCTCCTGTCAATAATATTAAACTCATCCAAAGTTACTAAACTGAGAAGGCAAGTCCCTCTCTGGTGGTACTTTCAGACTGTCAGCCCTGGGCAGCTCCAGCTGGACAGGCTCCTTCCAATCTCCCTTGGTCAGATCCTTGGCCTCAGTGGGATAAAAGAGCAGAGGGTGCTTGGCATGACCACTGAACCCAAACAGTGCAGTCCTGTATTTCTAGACAGCTGCATTTGTATTTTGTCTATTCATTTAAAATTATGTAAATCCTTCTTCCATCTGCCCCAGATTAACTGTTTCTAATTTCCTGTTCTGTGAAAGTGGAGAGATGGGACACTTGTCCTGTCTGAACTGAGCAGCATGTCTTGCTCTAATAACCTGCAGCACTGTCCTGCCTTTCTGTGGATCAGTTTCTGTTGTCTGTCACCTAATGACTGGCTGGTGTAAAGGTCCCTTGGTTGCTAGCTGACAGGATGGAAACGGGATGTTCAGACATACTGAAAATAGGAAGAGAGGTTAAGCATATAGTCAATTATAAACAGCCTTGCATATAGTAATTGTGTGATTTCATTTTCCCTCTTTGGAGGAAGTAGGATTTATGTATCTTTGTTTACAAAAATTCCCAGAGTGATTTTGAGATCAAGCGACACCTATTACATGCTTGATGTTGTCCCCCACAGGCCTGTATTGCTGCTCAGCTCAGGGCCTCTGTGGGGCAGCAGTGGAGGTGTTGGGGCAGCAGTGGGGTTTGGCTCTGTGCGTGGAGACTCAGTTCCCTGGTGAGCCACAGCTGAGACCAAGGGCTGTCAGCATTCACCCGTGTAACTCCCGAGCAGTCTCCCTGACTCCTCTGCCTGCTGCAGTCGTTCCTGGCAGAGCTGCCTGGCTCGCCTTCCCCGTGCTCCTCTGGCTGCTTGCTGTGACAGCATGGAACAGCATCAAAACTTGGAGCAGTCTTGCTGAGAATGAGGATGTGGTGTATTTGGACACTGCATCCTCTCCCTTGCTTTCAGCTGACAGCCCGGGAGTGTCCCATGGAAGAAAAAAAATGCAGCTTTATTTTGGAAGAGGTCCTTATGCTTCAACGTGGGGAGCAAGTGGAGAAAAATACAGGAGAAGTGGTCAAGGATTCAAAAAGGGGAGCATTGGACATTAGCCTGTGTACTGCAGACGCAAGAGGCAGTGGAGGTGGGAAGCTGGCTCCGTAATTGCAGCAAGGTCAAGGTTACCTGGCCACTCGGTCTTGTGTCTGCCCAAGTCGGAGCTAGGAGAAGGGGGTGCCTCCTCCCTGATCAGGTGCTCCTCGTCGTCCCTCCCAGGCACGGATTTGTGCTGTTGGGTAAAGAGCAAGACCAGGAAGCTGAGCCAGCTGAAAAATAGTTTCCCTTTCTTCCTGTTGAATTAATTTTCTGAGGGATCGGTCTTCAGCTCTCGCTCACAAGACAGTCCGTGCAGAGGCTGATGCTGGCAGAGGGCAGGGGCAGCTGAACCAGGGGGAGGGTATGGGTGTGCCTTCCAGTAACACTGGCATTTCTTCTGGATTGCAGAAACGTGTAGCCCAGGAAAATGCTGTAGGACAGGTCTCTTTTAGCTTGCGGAGTGTGTGCTCATGAGAGGCACTTGAGGGGAGAGACAGGGTAGCCCTGCAGCAGAGGATGTGATGCACAAGGCTGCAGTGTCTGGCTGGGAGAAGGCCTCCCTGCAATGGTTGCGCTTACCCTGATCTCTTTTTGGTGTGGTGGTTGTCAAGAGGAAAGGTTTGACCTTGTCTTTTGCTGCTCCTGTCCCCACAAAGCACTGGGTGGATGTTCCTGGGGCCGTGCCAATGCTCAGCAAGGCGGTGTCACCAAAATCAGGAATAAAACTCCTTAATGCCAATGTAGTATTAAAGAGCAGGCATACTTTATTGCAGCGCCATAAACGCAATAACGGGAGATAGTTCCACCTATCATGCATGCCACCTATCATGCATGCCGCCAACTACAACCAGTGAGGGTTATATTGCCCCAATTCATACATATTCATTACGTTTCCCGGAACTCATTACAATATTTGTATCTTAATTGCACGTGCGCTTTAAGTCTCTCGTGGTCCCTAGTGGTTTATTGAAGAGGCGCTTTTGGCGTCCTTTTTCCATGAACTTCCAAGTCTTTCTTCCACATATGGTCATGAGTTGGCTCACCGAGCAATCTTGTCACAGTGTGTTGCAAGAGGTGTTTCCTGACTCTTACCTGGTGGTCTTATCTGGCATCTGTTGTTGGGTCGTTTGTAAGTAATCCTCCAGGATGGATGCTCTTGCAACAGCGGCACTGGAGGTATGCAGAAACCGTGTCCCTGAGGAGCGCAGGGAGCTGGAGAGGTGTGGTGCAGCGCCGAGCCTCGGGCGCAGGAGGCAGCGTGCGGTTTGTGCCAGCCGGGTCACCAAGTGCTAACGTCAATCCATGTGCAGGCTTGCCAAAGCAGAACGTGTGTGCACAGTGCTAAGTGGTGTTACAGCACCAGCCTCCTGATAAGATTATTTGGGAGGTCAGGGTTAGTGGCACTGTGACCTTCTCCGGGCGGCTGGCTGAGGAGTGACGTGGCTGCACTGCTGCAGCAGCACGAGCTGTGGTGGGAGAGCTGGGGCTGGGTCTCGCCGGGATGGGCACGAGGCTGGTGCGATCGGCCCCCTCTGCCATCTAGACCAGCACCACGTGGGGGTGGCAGGCCATGGCTCTGGGTACCGCAGCCTCAGGAGATGCCGTGATCGGTGCTCTGGGGCACACCAAATCTACCAGTGGCACTCTGGCAGGCTGCTGCTGGGACCTGCAGCTCACACTGCAGGCAGGAGTGGGCACGAACTAGAGGGACCACTCGGCTGCTGTGCAGCCTGGGGAAGGTGTCAGTGAGAGTGCTGGTAAGGGGCTCCGCCCCCCAGAAATTGCACTTTCACTGTTGACTTCTCAACTTGGGCAGTTTGTGCACTTCTGGCAGGTGTTCATTGCTCCGAACTTACTCTGCAAGCAATGCCTCCAAATCCAGTTGGAAGTGGGGCATGGTTGGGCCATGCATGACAGATCCAGTGCCACTGCACAGTCTGTCCCCGAGTAAGGTTCAGCGATGCCAGAAGCTAAGAAGGATTTTCATAAGCAGAAAATGGGAATTTACCTGTGGGTGGAGTGGCTGGACTGGTGGTGACTGAGGGGCTGTCCCTGCAGTGAGCAGCTGATTGTGCAGAGCAGTCGGTGAGCATCACGTTTTGTAGGCAGGAGAGGTGAGGCTGGGGGTCTCCCTGCACATACCGCCTCTGCTGGAGTCCAGGCTTCTCCCGTTTCTGCACAGGGTGCAGCAGATCCCATGGCTTGGGAGTGTGCCAAGGGACAACACATCTGCCCCTGCTCAGACTAGCAGGCAGGGATGTTGTCAGTCTTCAAGGATGTTCAACGACAGGGTCCCGGAGGCAGCTGCTAATGGGTGCACGTGGCCAGTGCAGCTGTGCAGCAAGCAAGGTGTCATGTGGGATGGGTCTCAGCAGCAAGCTCAGGCTTGTTCAGAGGACCAAAGTAAGCCACGGTGCCTGCAAGGTGACACATCAACGAGATTTTTCCTCCTCTGGGGTATGAGAAAGGTTTGTGCATACAATTTCTCAAGCTATACACTTCCCCCTTCTGGCAGGACCCAGTTCTGTGGTGCTCTATTCAGTGTCGACAATCTGGTTGTCCCATGTGATGTGGTTTAGGCCCAGCCAGTAGCTAAGTGCCACACGCCGCTCACTCACCCCTCCCCCGGCGGGATGGGGAGGAGAACGGAAAAAAACAACGGCAAAGCCTCGAGGGTTGGGATAAGGGCAGTTTACTCGGACAGCAAGGGAGGGGGAAAACAATCAACAACAGTATTGATAACAAATATTAACAATGGGTGATAACAGAGAACGATTTTACCAATCCCATGACTGACCGACTGGACACTCGACCCGTCCCGGAGCCACGTCGAAACTGCATCGCCCCCTCCCCTGCCCGACTAGCCCCCCTTTTATGGTGAGCATGACGTCCCATGGCATGGAATAGCCCCCGGCCAGCTTGGGTCACCTGTCCTGGCTCCTTGTGAAATTAACTCTATCCTTGCCAGAACCAGAACATTATCCACCCCTTATTCCATACCATCTAGGTCATGCCCAGGTTATTTTACAGAACTCATTGCTTTACTCTATGGGCTATCGCTCTAAAATGTCCATCGAGTTCATTTAGTCCATGGTTTTGGGTTCCATCTGCCATTACAGTCTCTCAGAGCAGGAGCAATGGTGCGTGCTGCTGGATTGTTGCACGCTGCATCTGGAGTTTTCACAGCCGGTGTATCTGCTATGGTCCATGCTCACAGTCTGGACATCAAAGATGTGATTTTCGATAAAGTTTCTGGGCACCAGTTGAAGTCAGTTCTAGTTCCATCATCGAGGCACTTTGTTCAGTTTCAAAGTCCATCCTTCATTAGTTTGGGGTGATTCTTATGGTCATACCATTGATAGAGTATATCGCTATTAATATCATACAATTTAATTTATTGGCTATTTTCACCCAAAATCAAATCGCCTTGGGCTACACACCGGACTTCCCCATCCTTTCTCATCACCCACCAAGCGCACCCTGGTCCCTGAGCAAAAGCAATCCCGCAGATGGGCTTGCCTTTGCCTGAAGCAGGGATAACCCAAACTGTTTTACCCAACATATTTTTTTCATGCGCACTACAGGAACTTTATCCCCCTTCTAGTGGGCGTGGAAATTTTGATTGGGCAGGGCCAGCTCGATTGGCAGCTCCCCTAGTGTTAACTAAGCAGGTGGCCTTTGCTAAACGTGTATCCCAGTGTTTGAGGGTCCCACCACCCATTGCTCTCAGGGTAGTTTTTAGCAGTCCATTGCACCTTTCAATTTTCCCAGAGGCTGGTGCATGACAGGGGATGTGATACACCCACTCAATACCATGCTCTTTGGGCCAGGTGTCTATGAGGTTGTTCCGAAAATGAGTCCCGTTGTCTGACTCAATTCTCTCTGGGGTGCCATGTCGCCACAGGACTTGCTTTTCAAGACCCAGAAGAGTGTTCCGGGCAGTGGCATGGGGCACAGGATATGTTTCCAGCCATCCAGTGGTTGCTTCCACCATTGTAAGAACATAACGCTTGCCTTGGCGGCTTTGTGGGAGTGTGATGTAGTTGATTTGCCATGCTTCCCCATATTTATATTTCAACCATCGTCCTCCGTACCACAGAGGCTTTACCCACTTGGCTTGCTTGATTGCGGCTCACGTTTCACATTGATGGATGATCTGTTAGATGGCATCCATGCTCAAGTCCACCCCTCGATCACGCGCCCATCTGTACGTCACATCTCTTCCTTGATGGCCTGAGGTGTCATGGGCCTGCCGAGCTAGAAATAATTCACCCTTACGCTGCCAGTCCAAATCCACCTGAGCCACTTCAATCTTGGCAGCCTGATCCACCTGCTGGTTGTTCTGATGTTCCTCAGTGGCCCGACTCTTGGGTACGTGGGCATCTACATGATGGACCTTTACAACCAGCTTCTCTAGCCGGGCAGCAATATCTCGCCACAATGGGGCAGCCCAGATGGGTTTGCCTCTGCGTTGCCAGTTGCTCCGCTTCCACTGCTGTAACCACCCCCACAGGGCATTGGCCACCATCCATGAGCCAGTAGAAAGGTACAGCGTTGGCCACTTTTCTCTTTCAGCAATAGCTAAAGCCAGCTGGATGGCTTTCACCTCTGCAAACTGGCTCGATTCACCTTCTCCTTCAGCAGCTTCTGCAACTCGCCGTGTAGGACTCCATACAGCGGCCTTCCACCTTCGATGCTTTCCCACAATGCGACAGGACCCATCAGTGAAGAGGGCATATGGTTTCTCATCTTCCGTTAGTTTATTATACGGTGGGGCTTCTTCAGCACGTGTCACCTCCTCCTCCGGCGACATTCCGAAATCTTTCCCTTCTGGCCAGTCTGTGATCACTTCCAGAATTCCTGGACGATTGGGGCTTCCTATTTGAGCCCGCTGTGTGATCAGTGCAACCCACTTACTCCATGTAGCATCGGTTGCATGATGTGTAGAAGGAGCCCCCTCTTTGAACATCCAGCCCAGCACTGGCAGTCGGGGTGCCAAGAGGAGCTGTGCTTCAGTGCCAATCACCTCTGAAGCAGCTCGAACGCCTTCATAGGCTGCCAATATCTCCTTTTCCATTGGAGTGTAGCGGGCCTCGGATCCTCTGCATCCCCGACTCCAAAACCCTAGGGGTCGACCTCGAGTCTCCCCTGGTGCTTTCTGCCAGAGAATCCAGGTAGGGCCATTCTCCCCGGCTGCGGTGTACTGCACATTTTTTACCTCTGGTCCTGCCCGGACTGGCCCAAGAGCTACGGCATGAACTATTTCTTGTTTGATTTGTTCAAAAGCTTGTCGTTGCTCAGGGCCCCATTTGAAATCATTCTTCTTCCGGGTTACATGGTAGAGAGGGCTTACTATCAGACTGTAATTCGCAATGTGCATTCTCCAGAAAGCCGCAACACCAAAGAAGGCCTGTGTCTCCTTTTTGTTGGTTGGTGGGGACATGGCTGCTATTTTGTTGATAATGGATACATTGGGATCTGACGCCGCCCATCATGCCACCTTATGCCTAAAAATTGGATTTCCTGCGCAGGCCCCTTCACCTTACTTTGTTTTATGGCAAAGCCAGCCTGCGGCAGGATTTGGATTATTTTCTTCCCTTTCTCAGAAACTTCCTCTGCTCAGTTGCCCCATACAATGATGTCATCAATGTATTGCAGGTGCTCTGGGGCTTCACCTTTTTCCAGTGCAGTCTGCATCAGTCCATGGCAGATGGTGGGGCTGTGTTTCCACCCCTGGGGCAGTCGATTCCAGGTGTACTGGACGCCCCTCCAAGTGAAGGCAAACTGTGGCCTGCGCTCTGCTGCCAAAGGGATCGAGAAAAATGCATTAGCTATAGCAATTGTGGCATACCATTTGGCTGCCTTTGACCCCAGTTCATATTGAAGTTCCAGCATGGCTGGCACGGCAGCACTCATCGGCGGTGTGACTTCATTCAGGCCACGATAGTCTACCGTCAGCCTCCACTCTCCATTGGACTTCCGCACTGGCCATATGGGACTGTTAAAGGGTGAGTGGGTTCTGCTGAGCACTCCCTGACCCTCCAGTTGACGAATTAGCTTGTGGATGGGAACCAGGGAATCTCTGTTGGTGCGGTATTGCCGCTGGTGCACAGTTGTAGTAGCAATCGGCATCTGTTGCTCTTCAACCCTCAGCAACCCTACAACAGAAGGGTCCTCCGAGAGACCGGGCAAACTAGACAATGGTTCAATTTCCTCCGCTTCCAAGGCACCTATTCCAAAAGCCCACCGGTAGCCTTTTGGGTCTTGCAAATACCCTTTCCGGAGGTAGTCTATGTCCAGGATGCACGGAGCCTCTGGCCCAGTCACGACGGGGTGCTTTTGCCACTCATTCCCAGTTAGACTTACTTCAGCCGCCAACAGAAGAGTCAACTGTTGGGATCCCCCCGTCACACCAGAAATAGAGATCGGTTCCACCCCTTTCTAGTTGGATGGCATTAGGGTACACTGTGCACCGGTGTCCACTAGGGCCTTGTGCTCCTGTGGGTCCGATGTGCCAGGCCATCGGATCTACACAGTCCAATACACTCTCTTGTCCCTTTCCTCCACCTGGCTGGAGGCAGGGCCCCTCTAATCCTGCTCATCATATTCACTACTCATCTCTTGCAAAAAGGACTTAGAAGTCCTTTCAAGAGGATCAGAAGTGCGATCAGGCCTTCCACTTGACCTGGCGGGCTGCCCGGTGGAAACTGGAGCAGCATTCTTTCTGGAAGAGGCCCTTTGTACAGCCATCTTGCCTTGTAGCTCATGTACGCGTGCCCGCAGGGTTGAGGTGGGCTTCCCATCCCATTTCCTCATGTCTTATCCGTGGTCACGCAGATAAAAACCACAGGATACCTCGTGGTGTGTATGCTCTATATCCCCTCTCCAGAGCAGACAAACGCTTACTCCTAATAGCTGAAATACGGGTCTGTGCAGGTGGGGAGTACGATATATCCTCTTTGAGTTGCCGGACATCCCGGGACAGTTTCTCCACAGCCGAGACAACGGAGGAAGAAAGGCTCTCTTCATATTGCCGGAGTCGGCCAGCCACTTCATCCACCGTGGGTGTCTCTTCACTTTTCCAGTCGATTACTGCCAGTGAGTTGGCGTACGATGATGGTGCACTTCGCACAAATTTTCGCCACATGGTTCGGGTACACTGGACTTCATCGGGGTCTGGGGGCAACTGTGCGTTGTCCGGATCATAATAAACCATTTCCCGCACAGCTAATTCCCTCAGATATTGGATACCTCTCTCCATGGTGGTCCACTTGCCTGGCCGACATACGGCATCTTCGCTGAAAGGATACCTTTCCCTCACACTTGACAGGAGTCGCCTCCAGAGGCTGAGGGCCTGTGCCTTCTTCCCCATTGCCTTGTCAATGCCCGCTTCCCTAGACAGGGATCCCAGCTGCTTGGCCTACCTGCCCTCCAGTTCCAGGCTACCGGCCCTGTTATCCCAGCAGCGGGGCAGCCAGGTAATAACGTGCTCCCCTGGAAGGCGGCTGAAATCTTTCCGCATATCTCGCAGCTCACTCAGGGACAGGGATCGGGTGGTCACTTCTGGTTCTGGCTCTTCTTCTTCTCGTGATGGCCCCAGTTCATCATCATCTTTCACTAAGGAAACCGATTTCCTTGTATATTTCTTTTTGTGTATGGGGGCAACTGATACTGGTATGGGTTGATCTTTTGGCTCGACTACAGTGCCTATTGTGGGGGCCTGGGCAGCTGCAGTGTCTGTGGGTCCGCTTTCTCCCTCTGGATGGTGCTGTCTACTATCAAGCAGTGTTTGATAGATTGTGGCCAGGGCCTAGAGTAAGTTGTGTCTCCTTGGAATCCCCACAGCATTTTTCTTTCAAATATTCCACCATTTTATGAGGGTCTTGCAGTTGTTCAGGAGTGAAGCTCCAACCCATCGGGGGTGAAAAGGTCTCTAGATACCCTCCCATACTCTCCCACATGCCATGCCAGCCCTGGCCATTCAGCCTTGGGGAAGATCCCTGGGGGGTATTCTTGAAACAATTTTTGCTAACCCTGAACAGGACTTGGAAAACATTCAGGAGACCTAGCAATAGGGATATACTGGCCTGAACATTCCAAGGGTATTCAAAATTCTCAAAAATTGTTGTAACCAACCAAAAGGGAAAAGGGGAGGTGAAAGAGTGGAAGAAGGTATCCCCCCCCCCCGTCTTCCCCATAGATTGGGTGCAATAATTAATCAATTCTGAAAGATATTGACCGAGGTACAGGCCTGACCAAAATGCTACATACACATACCAGCTCAGACCCATGACTGTCAATGATATCTTATCATAAGTCATTATCACACAATACAACAACATGAGAACACGAACCCCTCTCCCAGAGGTGATAAACAGCGCCGCAGGGATTACATAGAGTAAACACGGGTTTACAAATCAGAGCCATGTGACCAAACAGACCATCGTTATGACCAGCGACTGTTTCAATAACATTATAAATGCTTATAACAATTTTGTTTTAACACACTTGGGTCAGACTTGTCGTTATCACAACCCCTCGAGCCCCACGTTGGGCGCCAAAAAGGACTGACGTGGTTTAGGCCCAGCCGGTAGCTAAGTGCCACACGCCGCTCACTCACCCCTCCCCCGGCGGGATGGGGAGGAGAACGGAAAAAAACAACGGCAAAGCCTCGAGGGTTGGGATAAGGGCAGTTTACTGGGACAGCAAGGGAAGGGGAAAACAATCAACAACAGTACTGATAACAGATAGTAACAATGTCTCTCCCACTCAGTTAAGTTTTCAAAAGGAAGAGTGTGGCAGTGTGGGTAGGTGTCCTGGTTCTGGCAAGGACAGAGTTAATGTCAGAAGGAGCCAGGACAGGTGACCCAAGCTGGCCGGGGGCTATTCCATACCATGGGACGTCATGCTCACCATTAAAGGGGGCTAGTCGGGCAGGGGAGGGGGCGGCGCAGTTTCAGCTTGGTTCCAGGACGGGCTGAGTGTCTGGTCGGTCAGTTGTTCGATCGGTAACTTGTTCTCTGTTATCACCCATTGTGAATACCTGTTATCAGCACTGTTGTTGACTGTTTTTCCTCTCCCTTGCTGTCCCAGTAAACTGCCCTTATCCCAGCCCTCGAGGCTTTGCCGTTGTTTTTCTGTTCTCCTCGCCATTGTGCTGGGCGTAGGAGTGAGCGAGCGGCGTGTGGTGCTCAGCTGCCAGCTGGGCCTAAACCACGTCACTCTCTTTGTTGCCCTGGTCTGCTGGCCCAGCTGGGGGCCCTGGGGATTCCTTACCCAGGGGCAAAGTGGCTCTGCCCACACCAGGGCATTCACTGAAACAGACTTGGGCCCCCATCCATCCTCAGCAGCGGGATTTTCCGTATGCTGGACCTTTTCTGCTCGGCTCTTTTGCAGCTGCCAGAGGCTCCTCTTCAAGCTGATGCTTTGGGAGCAAATCCTGGCTGTAGCTGTCACACCTGTAGTTCTGTCAGTGTTTTTTCAACATCCACCTGCAGAGACCTCCAGCGTTTGGGACAGGCAGCCATCACTCCACAAGTTCCTGATGGGCGTTATGGTTGCTAGCTGGCTTGGACATGCCCAGAACCACTTGGTGCCCTGGGCTGGGCTGCAGATGAGAGGCTTAACTGGCTGCTCAGCTCTTCCAGGAACGCCCTTTGACCTTTGTGTATTTAATATGGTGACAGCAAGTACACAGAAAAGAACATCCTTGACAACCTCCCAGGGTCCTTGATAATCCTGAAGTGATTGAAAGCAGGGTGGAAGAAGGGTTGAAAGTCTCCACTGGAGCAGAGCTGCTGCCTGATGATGCTGTTGCAGACATGCCGGAGCCCCTGCTCCTGCCAGCTGTGCGTGGGGGGAGCTGGGGCACCAAGGAGGCTGGGAGAGATGGTGGCATCGTGTAAGGTCTTGCCAGAAGAGAAAAGCACCTGGACAAATGAAGGAAATTCTTGCAAGAGGAAACGTAAGTGGCCCACCTGGCTTATCTTGTGGTTTTCTGCAGAGTAATGCAGGTGCTTCTCAGCCATCAACACTTGTGCATTGCCTGTCTGGCATTCTATTTACGCTAATGATGTGGACGCTGGGGCCACTGAGCCGTCCGGCTGGAATTGATGGGGCTGCTTGTGTGTTGTTCTGCTGGGCTGGGCCTGAGCACAGGGACTCTGCTTTGACACCTGCTGGTGATCACTTGATAGCTTGCAGCTTCCCTGCTAGCTGCAGGAACAGACAGCTGTTGCTAGGGCTGCTCTGCGTGCTGCTTGTTGTAGGGAAAATGATCTGTGCTCACAGGTGAAGGAAGACAACGTAGCAGGGTGCTCTGTGGAGCATAGCTGGTCACAAGCTTGGGTGGGTGCATCACACGGTGTCTGTGTGCTGAGAAAAGAGAAAGGAGCTGGGGTTCTCCTCTTACCTTAGCACTGAATATGTTGCTCTTGATGGACAATTGTAGAAGGAGCAGGCAGGAGGGAGGGCAGGGAAAACAGGATAGCTGGCTGGGCAGCAAGCTGGGCCAGCCATTCTTGAAGTGGAGACTGCGTTGCAGCAAGGAGGGACATGCACTGGGGCTGACCACCAAAGTAACTGGGGATGCACCTGCATCCTAACACGAGCTTTTGGTCATGGGAGCCTCACCCCACAAATGGACTTGCGTGCTGACCTGTTGGATTTGCTGAGATCACTGACACATCTGCCCTGCGAATTGAGTTGATTTCAGTCCCTGTTAATTCCTTTCCCATTTTCCCCTAAAGGAAATGGAGCCACGGAGCCATGGGTACCCAGAGCACAGCCTGAGTGACAGCCCTGGGGTGCCAGTCTGCTGATGAGCTCCTGATGCCACATGTGCAAATCTGCTTGTTCCCACTGCGTTTGTGGTGGTGGTTGTAAGGAAAACGTGCCTGAAATGGTCATTGATTTGAGGGAGGAGTTTGTAGCCCAAAGTTGTAGCCTCACTTGTGAGTAGACCTGGGCTGGGCAGCTCTACGGGTCGCTGCTGCCCTGAATCTCAGTGCAGTAACTGCCCAGCCAGCTGCTCTCAGATCCTGCCCTGCAGTGGAAGGACACTTCTGAAGATGGTTTCTCATTGTACAGCTGCATCTTAGCAACCATGTTTACAAGATAGCAGTAAATGGGCAGTAAATGTTCTTATAGTTAGGTATCTAGGAGCCATTAAGAGACTTAACAGCTAGTTGTGTCTAAATGTTGTCTTTCTCTACTAGAAAGTGGCTTTGAAACTGCTGCATCTGTGGAAGCTACCTTTCACGTGGTGAACATGACCCCTGGACATCCCAGAGAGAAGGGATTTCTGTTGCTTCCTTTGTCGGCGGTTATCATGTAGAAGTACAAAGGGCTTTAAGACATCATGTCTGGGGCCTTTGGGAGATGTGGGCAAAACTTGTGATCTGTAGCAGCTAGATGTTGCTCTCCCCACGTCAGTGCCCTGTGCCAGCTCTGATGGAGGGGGTCTGTGGTGCTTCAGGGGAAGAGGGTCTGCAACACCCCTAAAATGAAGTTTCCTGCCATATCCAACAGCCATCTCTGCTCCACCTGATTTCACTCTTACTGGAGGAAACTAGCCTGGCTGGTTAATCCCTCTGCAGAGGGAATTAAGGACCTTCACCCAGGAGAGCCTGTGTGGCTGCTCCAAGTGTCTCCCCGCAGCCTGCATCACTGCCTGGGATAAACGCTGCTCCTGGCTCCGTGTGCCTCCGGCCACGGCAGTGTGGGGTGTCCCCAGGGAGCTGGCAGGGCTGGAGAGGAGGGCAGGGAGTAACTGCCCTTTCTTGCCTGCGTCTCTCCCTGGCCCCTGCTGTTCGGTGGGGACAGGAGTGCTGTGGAGGGGATGGAGGACTGAGTACGTGCCTCAGTCACGCATTGCTGTCCTGGGAGCCCTGTCCTGCTCTGGAGCGCACCAGAGGCACTAGTGCAGCACAGATGTTTCTGGCTGTGGCTGCCCAGCCTCCCTTGTCACTGTCTGCATTCCTCAAGTCCCAGCTGCCTCCTGCTCCTGCATCAGCCAGATTTTTGTCCTCATCAAATAACCAAAGTGAGTCCCTGGTGCTCTTCTAGTGGGGTTGCTGTAACCCGCAGGGCACCCTTACCCCGTGTTGCAGCATGTTTGTATTGATGGAGCAACGTGGTGCCCATCGCGCAAGTGAGGGGGGTTGCCCTACCTCTGCCTCAGGGGTCCATGGAGAGCTGGAGTGTGTGGTGGTGGGTGCTGTGTGGCTGCCCTCTATGAGCACCCTTATCCAGGGGTGAAGGGATGGGATAGCAGCTGGGAGAAGTGGTAGAGCTGGAGGAGAGGTGAGAAGACTTGGCCCACCATCAGAGATGGGAATGGAAAGTGCTTTCCTCAGGCTGGGGTCACACGAGCTCTTCTGGTTTCGTGTGAGTAGTGGGAAGTCCTGATGCCAGGATCCGTCACCATTAATAGTCTGGGGTCTCACAGTGGTGTCCTTGGGAGACAAGCATGTGCACGTGCTGGTGTCAGGCGTTTGAACTGCCTTTGCTCTGAGCAGCCCTCAGCCATGGTCCGGGAGATAGTGTGCTCCGGGGAGCTGCCTGGGGCAGGGCAGGGGGGGGGGTCTGATTCAGCCACGGCCTCACCGAGGGGTGGGGAAAATTCCTGACCTAGAGATGGGCCCGGGAGGGGCGATAGTTGGGGGTCGCCTTTGCGACCTCTTCACGGAGGAGGTTGGGCGTGGGGAACGCCGTGGGCCAGCTGATGCGGAGCCGTATGCTGGACCCGAGCGGTGCCGACGCCCTGTGCGGGGAGGGGAGCAGCTGCCCCAGGAGCCGCGGCCCTTTGTCGCAGGAGGGGCTGCGGCACCGCGGGAGTCCTGCGGGGTGCTGGAGAGATGGTGCCGTCCTTTGGGGGGGGCCGGTGCACGGCACGGGGGGGGTGGCGCATCGCCGCTGGGGCGGGCGGGGCCGTGCCGAGCCGTGCGGGCTCACGCCGCGGGAGCGGTGGTTTAGCCGAGCCGAGCCGAATCCTGCAGGACCCGGGCCCAGCGGGGCCGAGCTGCAGCAGGTGAGTCCGCGCTCGGGCCGGGCGGGGGCTGCCGAGCCGGGCCCTGGGCTGCCCCGCGCCGTGCCCCGCTGTGTCGCCGCTGTGTCCCCGCCGGCAGGATCCGGAGCGGGCGGGTCGCACCCCGCGGGACATGGAGCGCCCCCGCCCCGCTGCCCCAGCGCGCTCGGACGCTCGTCTTTCCCTTCTCCAAGAGCGGAGCCCCGGGCGTGGGGAGCCGGCCCGGGGCAGCGGGCTGCGGGGGAGCCGCGGCGTGCTCCGGCACTCAGACCCTGCCCCTCGGAGAGCGCTTGAGCGAGCTGCAAGGGGACACAGTTGTATTGATTAAGCCCTGTTGGCTCCTTCAGGGGATGGAGACCGAGCTGGTCCCGAGAGCCTGCTCTGTGCTTTGTTCTAAAGCCTCCTGATGGGAGCGGTTGAGCGGGCAGGGGATGGGGGAGAGCTGTTGAGAGTGTGGGTGAGAAGGAGCCGCTTCGGGACGGAACGGTTCAGCTGTTCTGGCCTGGGCTGGTCCTGGGCGGAGCTGGAGGTGGTTTCCCAGCTGCTGGCCCCGGGATCTGCTCCGGTGATCCATGGATACCAATGTCTCTAGCACTGTCCCTAGTCTTAATTCAGAGAAGGGCTCGGAGCTTTTTGTAAGACTGCAAGAAAAAAAGTAGATCCCAAGACGGGAAAAAAAATAGAGTTTGTGCTTGGTGTTCCTAGGCAGTTGCTGTGTGTCACCCTTCCCTATGTCCAAGCAAGTAGTTTGCCTTTGATGCTGCTCTGATGCTGCTTGCACATACTGTGCACATGCTGGCTCAGATTGGTTTGCTGAAGGAGAAATGTGTTTTCAGCCCAGCCTCTGCTTTGCAGAAAAGGTCCTTCTTGCCCTGCCCTTTCTTGGTGCGCTTGGCTTGGAGACATGGATCTGCCCCAGAGCAGCCCTAGGAGCAGGGCCCTGTCGTGGCAAAGAATGGCTCGGGGTGGCTCAGGCAGGATTCTCCCACATCTGTGGCCCAGCAGCTCCAGGGTCTCTTTCTTCCATTTCCCTGCCAAGTTCAGCAATTCCAGTGCAGAAACAGTACTCAGGAGAGAGCATGCTCGAGCTGCAGGATTCTGCCTTTGGCTTCAGTCCCAAGTGTATCTTGGTTTTCTTTTTTTTTTTTTTTAAAAAAACCCAAAACAAAACAACACTCAGACAACAGGGAGGACTGAGTTGGAGACTATGTAAAACGTGCGTGCAAAGTGTCGGTAAAGCTGTGGGGTAAACAAATGGTAAAAAGCCAGTGCTGAGTAGTGAGAGGATTGCTGTTATAATGCAAGGTCAGTCACAGCATGGCATGAACCTGCGAGGGGCCAAACAGATGCCAGCTGGAGCTGAAGTGTTCACAAGAGTACTACCTGCATGTGGGTGGCTATAAATCACAAGGCAAGAGTTACAGTGCTCCTGTCCCTGAACAGAAAAGAATATAAAACCAAGCTGGACCTGAGCAGTGAGGCTGAAGGATGCACCGGGCTGCAAAACTGGGACATCAGCTCATCATGGGATGGGCCCATCAGCATGGCAAGACTGGGCAGCACTGAGAGCCTGGCAGGGTCCTGCAGGGACCTCACTGGAGGGTCCTGGCCTGGCCCACAGTCCTGCCACAGGCAGAAGTCAGGGCTGAGTCACCCAGGGTACCTGACACATATTTGCTTGTCCTTTTCCCGTTGAATCTTACTCCACCAGGAACAGGCGCTGTCACAGGAATGTTGCTCATCGCACCTGGTGTGGAGGCTGTGTGGGGTGAGATGCAGCTGTGCTTCCAGCATCGCTGTTGTGCTGGTCCACCAGGCAAGGTCCTCGTTGCACTGTAAATCCCTCAGCAGTCCCCACTGATAGTGCTTGCTGTTGATACACTGTTGTTATTTTCTCTTTAAATTATTAGCCCTATGATCATCAGGTTTGGTGCTTTCTAGTGACATTTCAGAGGATCCCAAGCAACGTGTAAGCTCATGGGCTGAAACTAGAGGTCCTCTCGTAACCAAAGTACCTTTCTACGCCAGTTGGCAAAGCTTTTGGGAGTATGTTCGGCATCTTCAGGCTGCACCCAAATGTACCTGTACCTGGGGAGTGGCACAGGAGTTATTTGGAGACCACAGAGCATAAGAGGGGAAGCCCACTTCTGGCAGGAGTGGTGATTTTTCTGCCATCTCCTTGCTTCTTGCTGTATAGATAAGCTGCTGCTTGTCTGCCTTGTGAGCACAGAAGCTGGTTTTCTTCTGCTGGGGACTGTAAGCCTGTAAACCTGGCAGCTTCCTGCAGTCAGGGTTTAAGACATCAGGGCCTTTAAAGAAAACACTTCAGGGTCATTTCTGCTGTTCAAATTAAGTCTTGCATAATCTTCTCCCCTAAGGGCAGATTTTGCAATGAAAGCTTCATGTAAAGCAGCAGCCTGGCTTTGCATAAAGCACAGTTTCTGAGGCAACTTTCAACTTTGAGCATTGATGGCAAATACTTTGGCTCCTGCCCCATCTGATCTTCAACAGGAGTGCTTAAGGCTAAAAGTGTATGTCTCTTGCCACCAGACATGAAGTGTCATGTTGCTGCTATCTAGCAAGTGGTTGGCAGGTGCTGTGCTCCTCCTGTGTCATCGGTGGCAGCTGCAATTAGATGAAGCGGTCATACTGTATGTCAGCTCTGTGCTGCTGCAAGTTTGTTGAAGTTGCTGGAGTGACAGTGGGGTGGGAATGGGCCTTGATGTCCTGGGAGAGGTAAGCTGCACGAGCTACGTCCTCACCAGCCTCCTACTCCTCGCCGGGGTTTCTCTCTGCTGCCTTCCCTCCTCGATGTGGAAGCGGGCAGTGAGCAATTTGCGGTGTACAAACCCACTGTGGGAGTCTGCTGACCATACTGCTGCCCTGCCAGAGCTGGGTTGAGGGCTCTGCAGTGGTGTTAGGGGATGTGAAGAGCCCGCTGCAGCAGGCAGCGCTGGGAGAGGTGCAGCCAGGGATGGCATTCAGTCTCAGCAGATCTGATTGTTGCCATGCTACCGAGCTGTGCAGCTTCTGGCCACGGTATGTTCTGGGACTAAAAATTTATGTAGTTTCAAAAGCTTTATTGGGCAGATTGATAGAAGAAAAACATGCATTGAGAGCTATTCAATACAAATCACTGTATCCCTTCTGTGCTGAGCTGCAAGTGGGAGCCTGAACACCCCTCTCAGCTTAAGACTTGACACCCCACCTTGACATTGGCTCATCACATGGCCTTGGGCAAATCACTTAACTTGCTTTTCTTATGTTTTAGCTTTAATTTTTCCATCTGTTAGTGATAGCCAAGTCTTCCTGCTTTGCAATAGTGGACTGGTATGAGATAGCATCTGTATGGAGCTGTGATTGCCTTAGGGGCTCAGTCTGCTGTGCTACATGGATAAGAAAATGCTCATGTTGGCTGCAAATTATTTCTCTTTCCTTGGCCCTTTGGGAGCTGCTGAGTGGTACCTTGTTCCCTGGAGAGAAGCCTTACTGCATTCAGTGTTCCCGGCATTAGCTGGCTGTGACATTGCATGTGGAGCTCTTGGAAACAGCTTGCTCATCTTTGAGAAACTTCTTATAATGTGTTGTCATGCAGATAGTGCTTATTTACATAGCATTACATGGAAAAATGGTTTTAATGGAGGTGATTGATTTCCCTAGCAGGGGTAACCTGTCTTTCTGAGGCTTGCAGAAGAGCTGGGCACCTTGTCAGCCAGCTGAAGTTCAATTTCCCACAAGTCATATGGTTTTTAATAAAGCAGTGGTGGATTAGATACAGCAGGCAGTGGCAAGAGGAAGGCTCAGAGTGGAGAGTGGGGAGAGCAGTCCTGGATGCTTGAGGCAAACTCAGCTTGGGGTACTACCACCAGCGCAGACAGACAAACCCTGCCCTGACATAGCAGTATTTGAGCTCACCCTCCTTCACTCCCCTGGGAAGGACTCATGTCTTGCAGGACACATCCTGGAGGCGGAGGCTGTCAGAGCAGGGACTGTCTCCCCTGCATCTGCACAGCCCAGCTGCGAGCAAGGGCCAAGTGAAGTGGTGCCCAGAAGTGCTGTGGAGATGATGAACTTCTGAGAAAGCAATCACCTGCTGTGCTGAGATGGGACCGGTTACCTCCATCTCAAGGCATGGGCTTTTAAATTATTTCTTATGTAATTATCTCATGCAGCCTAGGGCAGGTAGATCACCGTGGTTTTAGTCCCCGTGTACAGATGGGATGGAGAGGCTCAGCGCCCATGGGGTGCTCCCTTGCTTGCCTCCCACCATCACCAGCTGTTTCTTGAAGAAGCTTTTTTTCCTGAGCATGAATTAATCTGTTGCAGTGGAAAAAAAAGTGAATTAATATATTTGTGTTTGCAATTGAAAAACCTCTGCCACAGCTGAGACCTGGAGCCTCAGTCACATTTCTTATAACACAGAGTCTTGAAGCCAGTGTGTTTTCCTCGTGTGCCTGTTGGTGCAGCCAGGGTAGCAGAGGTGTGCAGTTGGCCATCACACCAGCATCAGCCATCGCACCAGCTCCTGGGAAGATTTGGGTGGCAGAAGCTGAGAAATGGGCTGGCTGAAACAAGCCCCCTTCAATACCAGTGGATCTAAGAGGGTTCGTCACCTCCTGACTTTGTCTGTATGGTGTAGGAGAGGGTGGTTTGTTTCTGTGCATGAGCTGCATAATGCAGTGAAAGCAAGTCTGAAAAAGTGTTTTTCCAGTGTTGAGAAAGCTTCAAAGCACAGCAGTCTCCGTCAAACCTGTTGAAATAATTTTACTCTAGCTTTTTGCAGGAAGAGGGCTAAGAAGCAGAAGAGGGATTTTCTGCCCCTTATCTATGAAAGCTTGAGAAAATTTGCTCCAAATTCTTTGTTTTTCATTAATTTGTTTTGAGCTGCTTGGAAAGATCAATTGTTTAGCTGCTGAAGACTATAGCTCCAGTGTTGGGGACAAGCCAGCTGGAGTCTATGGGGCTGCCATGATTAATTTCCCACTGCTGGGAAAAATTATGTCTGAGATGCTCTAACTGGATTTCAGCTTTATCTGCTGCATATTTACTGCAGTCCTGCTTTGGCTGGAGAGTGGAAAATGTGCAAGGGGAAACATGTGCTGGGGGCTTCTTAAGCTTACAAGGGGCACAATTTCTCCCGGGACCCCTCTGAACTAGCAAGGTCCCACCCCAGATTTACCAGCCTGTCTGTGCTTGCTGCTGGATTCCAGTCTGCTGCCGAGATGCCTCTTGCCTGGGGACCCACCGTCACCTCGTCCCTGTGATGCTGCCCTGCAGTCCGAGGTAGCACAACTGCAAAGGTGCTGGAGTGAACATGGTGGTGTGAGGGCTCGGGCTCTTCTCCTTGTGCAGACTGGGAAACGAGGCATAGAGAGGTTGTGGGGGATGCAGTATTAGGCTGTGAATTATCTGGGTAGTGCCCCAGAGACTCCTGTAAATGATGGAGAGAAACACATCCAGAGGGCAATTTGGGGCCTGTGAAGATCCTGTTCTGAGTGACCACCTCTTCACTCCGGAGGCAGCCGAGCTGAAAAGACTGGGGAATATGGATATTTTGGCATGCCTCAGCCAAGGGGAAGCTCTGCCTTTCCTCTTGTGGTGGATCAAGAATTGATTAAAGTTACACTGGAGCCATCCCCTCAGGGAGGCACATGCATCTTGTGCTGGAGGCAGGATTAGGAAGCCTGACTCAAATTCACTGCTGAATTATGCAGGCTTTAAAATTCAGCCAGCTACGGGGCTGCCTGCTTGCCCACCGCTGCAGCTGCTCACCCACTTGCTGCCTCCTGCAGAGGCAGAGCCCAGGGGCAGCTTTTCTCCATCCTCTCAGCAGCTCTTCAGCTTGTCTTTTTCCTTGAACCTGCAAACATGGAGAGGGGAAAAGTGGTCCCTTTAGGAAGAGAATAGGATGAATGATTTCTGCTTAACAGAAGGGTGATGCTTTGTTTTTTCCTTAGATACTGCAGAGCTTCAAAAATGAAGCAGAGTGCGAGCATTGCTGAACGGGGAAGGGCATCCGGGCAAAGGTGGGAAGCTGTGATGGTGGAGTGTGGGAGGAACGCACAGCGAGGCTGTTTAATACACCTCTGTTGTGACCAGATCTAGTTGGTTGTTCATTGGTGGTAGCCCAAGTTACAAAAGCATTGCCACTGCTCTCTGGCTTTCCCTGCATGCTGATGCTTCTTGCATATGGCCAATGTGTGTGCTGAGCCTGCGGGCATCCACAGCAGGCTGTGTTCCCTCAGCTGAGGGATCGTCCTCTGCCCGAATGGGGGTGGCCTTTAAATTAGAGACTAGGTTTGCTTTGTTTTAATTCTCAAGTTGTTTCCCTCAGGTGCGTCTCAGCTGCTGTTCCTCTCTGCCCAAACGGCTGCTGTCAGCAGAAGAGCAAACTGAGACCTGAAGCCTCAAGGGTATTTGGGGCCCAGGGTCACACCTCGCCAGATTTAGTCCTCTGAAAGTGGTGTGCCTGGTCCAGGCAGGTCTCCCTGGTATTTTCATAGTCACTGGAGAAAGACCAGCACTTATCAGGGAAGACTGATACCACCTCCTGGGGTATCCTTCTGCGGTGTCCTCCGCACTGCTGGCAGGGCACGGGATGCATCCCACCTTGCCCAGGTCCTTTTGGGTGCCAGGGGCGGGTGGGCACTGTCCCCGTGGCTGAGTGTTGGAGCACAGCCTGAAGATTGCTTCCTCTGCTCTGGAGATGTGGCTGCGCTCCCAGCATCAGGAGCCCCTTTTTAGCATCCCAGAGCCCTGCAGGGCAGGGCAGCATCCCCCCCTCTGCAATTAGCATAATGATCAGACCTCTAATGCCCTGACACATGCAGCCCTCACCCTTCTGTCGGTTCAAGCCTCCTGGCAGCCCCAGCGCACAGGATTCCAGATGGATCACGGCTCGTTTCAGGTGCCCCGTTTCAGGACAGCTGCTGCTGTCATTTCTTGTCTGCTAGTTTCAACGAACCTGCTGTTCTGTCTATGCACCTGCCAAGGAACGGCATGGAGTGGTTCAAAGAGCCTATTCGGCTTCCCATTCACACTCCATTTACATGCTGAGCAGTGTCTTTTGCTGGTGCTTGGTGCCACAGCATGAGAGGTGGGCCATGGTGATAGTGGTGCTCTTTGGTACTTATAATGAGAAACTTTGCCCACCTGAGAGTGGTGAATGGGACACACAGGTGATGAATGAGTGCTTTTCATGCCTGATAAGCCAGGGATTGATTTGCTCTCCCTTAAACTCATCAAGCCCCTGAGATTTCTGGAAAGTGTACCACCTTCCATCCTTCATTGCTGTGTCCCAGAGGTGGTGGGAAGTGATGATTTGTTAGTGGATGAGGGGCCAAAAGGCCTTTTGGAGCCAGGGAAGGGGCACAGCAGATGCTCCCTCCCTAGCTGGCTGCAGCTGGTGCAAAAGCCCCTGGTCCAGCCCTGGAGATGTGGATGCCCTGCACTGTGTCCATGGCTTTCCACCTCCCAGCTTGGCAGCAGGATGCTGCAGGGTGGCTTTGCTGTAGAAACAGGGCAGGAACATCTCCCACAGGGCTCTCCCTTCCTTCCTCCTCAGCTTGGTGCAAATACGGGATTGGGCAAATGTCAGCAAAGAGCCGTTTGTCAGGCGCTGGGGAGGATGCAGTGCCCTGGCTTGGGGTGCTTTGGTATTGATCAGGAGGAGATGAAGCTCTGGAAAGACCTGGCAGCTGGGCTGTGCTGGCTCTGCACTGATCCAGCCTCCAAGGGGCTCTGCTGGAGGCTGCTTTGCCCTGCCTGAGTGTGGGCCATGCCAGGAAACATGCCCGTCCTCAGCTTCAAAGCTGTGACTCCCTGTGGTCTGGACTAACGCCGTGGTAGATGAGAGCACTTGCCCAGTGCGAGTCTACGCTGCAAAGGGAAGGGCAGGTCCACCCTGCCTGCAGCCTTGCCTCACCCACTGGAGGCCCTGGTGCTGGTGGTAAGGCATGGTCAGGGACTCATCCAGCTGAGAACGAACCCTGCAAAAATGGTCTTCAGCTGAATTGATGCCTAATTAAAGCAGTCAGACTGTGTATCAAAGCAGGCATGTGTCAGTGGCTATGTGGCGGGGGGGGGGGGGGGGGGCAGCCGGGCAGGATGCTTTTTGCTGAGGCAGTACTGTGGCCTTCATCCCCAGCCCAGGTATAGGGTCCTTGTGTTCCGGGGATCCCAGGCCAGACTTTCCACTGTGCTTGGGGTCATGACGAGAAACGGTGGGAAATGATTGTGGCTGGAGTGGCTGTTCCTCGTGATCCTCTGGCTCTGGTAGCACTTGCTCTATTTTGCAAGCTCTGTGTGGGTTGAGAGCCAGTCCCTGCACTGAAGGGCTGAGAAAAGCCAAGAAGGCTCCTTCAAGGAGGAGGAAAGGTGATGCCAAGGAGATGCTGGCTGGGGCTGCAGCCCAGATGTCCTGAGTCAGCTTCTTACTCACTAGCTCACTGGACCACCTCTGCAGGATTTTTCTGTGCTGTACATGAATAATCTCGTGGAACAGCATCGTCACAGTGGTGACTCTGGTGTCTGCCCACCTACAGATTTCAAAGACCTTAAAATGTTTAATTCAGTTTATCATGGTTAGTGTTTTCCTAGGAACAGCCTCAGAAGAGCAGGGTTTCGTGGTCCCTCCAGGCTGTCCCTGCCCCCAGCGGCAGCCAACATCATGGTGTTGGAGGATGCCACAAGTACCCATTGGACAATTCTTTCCATCATTCCATGGGAATCTGTAGATACAGCAATCAACAGGAGGTGGGTCCCCATTAGCTATCTTCTTCACCTGACTCATCCCTTTGTCTCTGAGGGATGGAGATATGGCTAGAGCATGGGTCTCAGGTCCTCTGGATCCTCTCTGAAATGGTGTTGGGGCACTTCTCTGAGCCATTTCCTGATGGTTTACCATGTGCAAAATCAAGTTTCTCCCCACCTGGCTCCCAAAGTGCAAAGCCCAGTTAAGCATCCCTCTAAGCATCCCGAAAAGTAAGTGCTTTCAGGGAATTTAATGCTGTTTCTATTCAGTGTTTTTCATGGGTGTTTAATGCATTAGATCTAAGAGCTGGCAGGAACTGGGTGATGTCCAGTGGTTTGAAAAGAGATAGACCAGGTTTAGAGGAAAACTACTCACCAGGTGTGGTGAGAGCTTGTGTGTGAAGCTCAGTGGGGCAGCTTTTGCATTGCTCAGAAACAGGTGGCAAAGATCATGTACTGCTCCAGCAGTTTATTGAACATATAAAGCACTGTGAGTGCCAGGTATTACTGCTGTGGTGAGCTGCCAGTGCACCTGCAGCACAGCGTATGGCTGTCTCCAGCCAGTGCGTTCTTATGGACAGGTGGTAGCAAATGTTTTGGGAGACCAAACAAGATGTGCAGGAGAGGACCCGAAGGGCAGGAACCCATGTTCTCCCTGACAAGGAGCGATACTGGTTGTTGCAGATGGAGTTTTCCTTGCTGAGATATCAGAACGTCTTGCAAAACCAGCGAAGTGCTTTTCCTGCCTTTTGGCATTTGAAGAGAGATGGACACAGAGGCTCATTCACCGTGGGGTGATCCGCCAGCAGTGTGTGGCAGACAGCCCGAGCCTTTGTTCTAGCTTAGGACTCCGGCCATCTGCACCAAGAACAATCCTTGAGCTAAAAATAATCTTTTGGCTTCTGGGAACAACACAGAGTCGTTGAGATTTGAGATTTGTCTTTGGGGTTTTGGTTGGAAACCCCAAAGATAAAGGACATAGCTTTCACCTGCTGTGGAGCATGTTCAGGTCTGCAAGGAGCCCAGCCCATCGTGGGCTGTTTGACAGTACGGCCCCCACCTCCCCCAGGCCCTCCACAGCCTCCAGCCCCTGTCTCTGGGCTGTGACAAGAAGCAAGTTACGGTAATCGCTATCAGATGATGCCTCAAACCTTTTAACAGTAAGGTCACAGTATCTTTTCTCATCCTAATGTGTTTTTCTTGATGGAGAGGGTGGGCTGGGCATGTGCTAGCCAGCTCAAACGCTTGACAGTTCCTACATGCTGAGCTTCCTTTTAAACACCCACATGCCCTGCTCTGCTTCTTCATTTGTGTAACATCAATTAAATATCAGGGGAAAATGAGGTTTATATATGCTGGTGAAATAAGTGCCATATGACATCAGTTAGGGGTCTTGTACCATGAGTCTTCAGAATTAAAATAAAAATCACAGAAAATGCATGAAGAGTGTAGCAAAGGGAACAGAGATAGACAGTAAATGCGTGGGATTAGGCTTGTGACTGCTGAGTTGTTACGACTATTTTTTTTCTACTCTTTTCCGCACCTTTCCATCTCAGAGGAATCCATGTGCCTTGTCGATCATCATCCATTTTGCAAGGCCAACTGCCCTAGAGAGTGTGTTTCCACTTATCTTGTTTCTCTTCCTTCTCTTCACCCACTAATTTCCCATTGTGCAGGCAGTGCTGTGGCACTTTCTGTGCGTGGGGCATGTTACCAGGGAGCACTCCACGCAGAGACCTTCACAGATGGTTGGGTTAGACTTGCCCCAAACTAAGTGCAGAACAGCCAAGTTCTTCTTGGAAGGCTTTGGTGCCTGGCAGTCCTTAACCCTGCTTGAGGCCAAACTGCATCTTAGCTGCCTAAATGTTTTTATGTATCCTGGCCTGACAAGTCTTTATCAGTTTTGTGAAAGCCATTTCACGTTGGACTTGGTTCACTGGGTGTGGGCACAAGGGAGCTGGAGATCAGGGCTCCTTGGATGAGGAGGGGACTGGCTGAGTCTTTACTCCCCTGTAGACTTGTCCTGTGGGGAGGGAGCAAGTTGGTTGCTAGAGGATCCAGTCCCTCTCCAATTATCTTAAAAAATGTTCATTGCTAAAGCTAAAGTTACAGACAATTAATCTCTTCCTTGAAAGCCTTGGGGAAATACCGATTTTTAGGGCCAGAAGATCTTAAGAGCTTGTCTCCCTCTTGTAGGTAGCATCAGCCATAGATCTACACCTGAAAACTTTACACTTTTTGGTTAGGTTGCTTTTTGAATAACATGCATCTTGTTTGGAAGTTAGGTGGGATCAAGACTGTGTCCTGATCGGGTTTTCCAACGCTTAGGTCCTCTCTCAGCATAACATGCCTGGAGGCTTTTAAGTATTTCAGATTTCAAAGGGAATTTGTGTCACACGGTGGCCAGTTGTAACAAAGACCTATACTTAACCTGTGCCAAGAACCTGCTGTCCTCTTGGATCATCCGAGTTCCCGTTTGCTGGATCTTACAATGAATGCCCTTGTCCTTATTGCTTGGTGTTTTCCCCTCAGCAAAAGGATACTTTAGCTATCACTTCTCTCATGACTTTCCTGGGGAAGCAGACTTCCCAGATTTTTGATCTTTCCCAAGGTTTCTTTCTTACCTGGCAAGGGATAGGTTTGAAATCAGAACAGCTAAATCAAAGCTGGGATTGCAGTCCAGGGTGTGATCCCAGCCCCGTGAACGTGATGCCATCCCAGCAGGGCAGGATTTCATCCAGGTCTGTTGCTCACAGATGTCCTTGTTGACAGCAGCATAATAATAATTTGAATTTGCAAAGTGAAAATGATTTATCCTACCAGTAACTTACCCTGAGCTTTTTAAGTCTTACTTTCTGGGCTGTGTTTATTTATTTCATTTTATGAAAAATGCATTCATGCTCAAATGAAATGCAACTATCCCTTTATCCCTGCTGTGTAATTTACTTTAGTTTGCCTTCCTGTGGAGAGAGCAATTTGCCTTCCTGATACTGTTTTATTTTTTTCCAACAGAAAATTGTCTTTTTGACTGGAGAGATCAAATGTATTGGGATTAGCTTGACGGAAACAGCCAAGCTTAGACTAGATGTTCTCATGTATGTGAGGATGTCTACGAAAAGCTAATTGCTAACTTGTGTAACAATGGCATCCAGGGAAAGCCAGCTGGTCCGTGTTCCTGCTGAGAGCTGCAGGGCTGTTCCTGACATCGTCACACTGGTGTATGTCACAGTTTTATCTGTGGGAAGCCATCTTCTTGCTGGACCGTGGGAGTTGTGGTCTGTCTTCAGCCTCCTCCCCTCCTTAGGCCGAGAGAATTCGGGAAATACTTCCTTTTTTTTGTGGGTCAAGAACTCAAAACTACTGATGACAGATTTTCAGGGATGAGCAATACAGTACTAGTCAGCAAATCCATTTTGGTTATTTTTTTATTTATTTGGTTATTTTCCTTATGCTACAAGAAAGTTTGCTGGTGTCTGTTATAAAAAGCCAGAATGGAAGAAAGTCCATTTCTGTTGACAGAGGTACATGCTGAGTAACTCTGCTGAGGTTTTTTGTTCATCTAGCTTAGACAGATGATCTCATCTAATGTCACCATTGTTATCTGGATTTGCTTTGTGTTTTCACCTGGGAGCTGAGGAGCATGCATCCCTCCATCTGTGTGAGCCAAGTGCAGGCAGGGCAGGACGGAGAGGGCTGCGGGAGCATTGCCCATGTGCTCCACATGTGTGCTGCAGGAGAAAACCACTCATCTTGTGTGGTTTAAACCGTTTGGGGACTGAAGTGATTTACTGACTTATTGATGGGATGTAAACAACTGGCACACAACAGGTAAACCCCCATGGCTAGATACTTACAAAATGTCGATAAGCACCTACAGATTTCTAAACATCCTTCTCTATGTGATGCCCCCCCCAGGCCAAAATCTGCACACGTGTGCATGCACGCACATGTACACAGTCAGTGCACACCCCCTTCTCCACCAGGAGGGTGGGTTCCCCTGTTTGCGCACCCTGCTGTCCTGGCAAAGAGACTTTGTTTACAGAGTGATCCCACTTGCAGCAGGTTTTTGTGTGGCATGTTGTTAGTAAGCACCAAGGAACTTTTACATGCTGCTCCCCAGGGCAAGGCTCCAGCCATCAGGCACTGGGCTTCCTGGTACACGGAAGACCTTGGGGCCGGTCCAGCCTCCCGCTTGCTGGCCAAGGAGGCTGGGGAGAAACTTTCTGCTCCTGATGACCAGAAGAAAAGTCTCAGAAACAGTGTCAGGGGGATCAGGTTGGCTGTCTGGCGGGTGAGGGGAGGAAGAGTCTTTTCTTCCTTTTTTCAGGACAATTTACTGTCTAGAAGAGGGGTTTGAAGCCTGGGGTTTGCATCCTCGCAGCAGAGCCTGGGGCTGGGTAGATGCTCGGGGCTGTGTCTGCCCCTGCCTGGGTCTGGGAGAGCTGGTCTGCTGGGTAGGTGGTGGCTTACTTGGGAGACATGGGTGCTGCATTGCTGAACAGGGGCAATAAACCCCCCAATGCCTGCCTGCTCCTGCTGGGCCCTTCCCTGGGCTGGAGCCAGCCGTGGCGGTGGGGCCAGAGCCATGGTTTTGGCTGCATGATTGTTTTTGCAGAGTGTGTCCACGGGGCTGGTTATGGCCCTGGCAGGGGCTGGAGCCTCGCCAAGCCTGTGGCATGGCAGCAAGCCCGGGCAGCCCCAGTGAGCCCTGCTGGGGAGCCAGACCCTTCCATGTGGCATGCGGGTGCCTCTCTGGTGTCTGCAGATGAGGAAAGCCCAGAGGAAGATGGTGCATCAGGTCTGCTTTTCAAAATGGCTGCTAATTTCATGTTTTCAGTCTGGCAAGGAGTGGGTTCCCTGCAATGACAGCTCACAGCATCCAAACATTTTGTGGCTGCCCATGAGCTGCCTCCTTGGTGCTTCCTGCCACCCTGGGGAGCTGGGAGGTACATGTTGGCTGCCCTGTATAGAGGGAGCTCCTCACTCACTGTGGGCGCAGCTGAAAGCTTGGGGACATGGGCAGTTTCCCCGGAGGGAGGCAGAAGCCAGTGGCTCCATCTCCCCTCGAAGGGGACGAGCCTCCTCCGGTGCCCTCGCCTGGTCTCCCCACTGTGGGTTGGATTCAAGCTGGGAGCACCAGGGATCCAGGCAGCTGCCTGCTCAGACAAAAGCACAGCTTTGGGTGCTCTAAACCTTGCTGTAAGGCAAGGCCGTGCCCTGCCCTGCTGCCTGGGGCTGCACGCTGTTCCCTGAGACCACCCTTCCTGCTCCCCGTCCTTCTCCCACCCTCTTCCCCCTCCCTCCCCGGCTTCTAGGAAGGCTTCAAATAAATCTTGGCATTTTGAAAGGCCATTTTTTCCCCCAGCCTACATGTCAGCACTAATCTGGGGACAAACAGCCACATTATAAGAAGAAAATAGAGACTTGGCTCCCACTCGGCGGCATAATGCGAGGGGCCATTCCCAGCGTGCTGGGGATGCTGCAGGGATTCTTTACTGGACAAAGAGGCAATTGATGAACTAGGTCATGTCCGGAGGAGATGGTATGTGGGAAAAGCACTGAACAGAGAGGCCTCTGAAAAGGAGACCATTCCCTGTGGAAGAGGCAGCTCCAGCAGCCTGCCTTGTTTGAGGGGACCTGTCGCGTCTGTGCTGGGCCACCCTGCAGGCAGGAGCATCTCCAAGGTGGCTGGGGATCAGGGCACCTGCGGGTGTGCTGCTCTGCCAAGGAAAGGCTGCTCTGTCTTTTGTTACTCAAGGGTGCTAAAGTGGAGGGAGAGGCTTTCAGAGCCTGCTGGGTAAGTGTCGCTGGCGGCTTGAGCAGCAGTTGGCAGTGCTCACCACAGCTCTGCCAGCGCGCTGGGGTGAGGCTGTGGCTTGCTGTGTTGCTGTTTCACCATCCACACAACAGGAGAGGGCAAACCTGTGTCCCAGGATTGGGGGCAGGAGCAGGTTAACCCTGAGAGTGCATCCTCAAAGACGGGCCCGATGTGCAGGGCAGTGCTTTGCCATTCCTTCTCTATGTTTTGTTGGCGGCTTGGGGTCAGCAGAAAGCATCAGACCCTGTCAGTGTCCCCTTATGTCCTGGCCAGTTGTGCAGGATGTGGAGGAGCTCCTCTGTGTCTTGCTGACTGAGGATGAAGCACCACTTGCTTGCCCTGGAGCTGCGGCATCTGCGTCTGCCTCCTGCTCCTTGGCCCTGCTTGCTGAGCACGGCCTTGGGCACTAAAAGCCCTTTGCTGCACCCTGCCACCAGCTTGTGCCAGTGCCTGTGCCCTGCTCTGCTGAAGCTGGGTCATGTTGCACACCAGAGGGAGAGATCCTTGCAGAATCTGGATGAATCGTCCCTGTGGGAAGGTCATGCCTTCCGTGACACAGCCAGAGCAGGTCGGCTTTAGCAGCGCTGAGTGTCATTGATGCGAGTCCTGTCCCCTACTTCTGCATGGGCCTCTTCCCTTGTGCCAGTGCGCAGTGCCTGGATGCAAGCTGGGTGAGAGGGGCCGGGCATGGCTGCGTTTCAGGTGGGGCTGGCTGTCAGGACCAGTGACCGTCCCAAGGTAAAAACCTCCAGGCAGTTCCCTGCAGCTGCATCCCATCATGGGATGTTCCTTGGTTGCCTGTCCTTGGGTCAGGGTGTTGTCCCAAAAGTGGGCTCGTTTACCCAGTGTGCAGTACACCAATAGACACACAGAGCAGAGGTATTTTATTTATTTCATGTCTGCGCAAAGATGGGTACTAGTGGTAATTCCACAAAGCTAACACGCTACGCACAGAATGTACCACATATTTCTCTTCTTACAGGATTAGAAAAACCTGCCTAAATTTACGCTAATTGGTTATTAATTACCACATCATCTACTATTGGTCAAGCATCTTTAAATCAGCAGACATGCTCCTTGGGGATGTGGGGGGTGTAATTTGCATAGTCCTTTAATTGGGTGGGTGGTTGTGAACTTCCCCCAGCCACCTTTCTCTTACCTTGGTTACTGGCAATTCTTGTTGACTTCAGGCCTCTCTGGCAGTCATCCAGCTCTGGGAACCTTCTGGGGCAGAATGTGTCCTTTTTTTATCAGCTTTCCAGCGCTCCTTCAAGGATCCTCTTTAGCAAAGCATGCTTTTTATCGGTCCTTTGGTTCTTCTTCAAAGGTATAGTTGTTAGCAAAACAAGTAGTGCATTTAACCCTAAATTAAACAGTGTCTAAGCACTAACCCAAACACATTTCTGTCCCTGTAAAGTGGAAAATTCTACTTTATGAATATCAAGCAGGGGTAAAGCTGTGGCCCTATAACCTCTTTCTGTGCCTTGCCTGACCTGAGTGCTCTCCACTGATTGTGGCCATGGGCTCACCTGTCCATGAGCAGTTCTGGGCCCTTGGTCCTGCAGGTGTTTGCCTGCAGTCAGGTAAGAGCCCATGTGTCATGTTGATTTTGCTGGGACTGAATTCCTGCAGTCTGTATGGGACTGTCCTGTGGTGGCAACTTTGGTGTCTGCCTGCTTTCAGAAGTTTGTGCTGTTGTTCCCCTGTGTTGTGGCTCCCTGAGTCTCAGCCTGGAGCTTGCCTGCTGTTCGTGTCAGGGATCCCTGCCCTGCTTGGTACGGTCTGCCTGCCTGCCCCATATCCCAGCCCTTGGCTCTTCCTGAATTCCTGCCCTGCTTAGCCCTGCCACCACATCTGTCTGTCTCCATTTGGCAGCTCTCTCTTTGGCTCTTGGCTGGACCATGGGTGGATGAGGTGGATGGCGCAAATATTTTATGCACGTTGCAGTGCAGATTTTGCCTCACCCTGTAGAAGCAAAGTATGAAGCAAAGTATGAAGCTATGAAATAATCCACAGGATCAAGGGATGCTGATACAGCTCCTTGTTTGGTGCAAGACCTAGGACAGAAACTTAGGGAGGGCAGAGCTTACCTTTGCTTCAGCTGGAAGCATTGAAAAATTAGCCTTTGTTGACCATTGTCTCGTCTGGTTACAGTCTGGCAAAGCAGCTCACCAGGCCCCCAGGAATCTGAGCACATGCTGTGAGTGGAAGGTGCTCAGACGTCTTTGTAGTGTACCAACAGTTGTTGACAATTACCCAGAATAGAAGCCCATTTTCCACTGGATTTGCCTCCCCTGCATTTTTGGAAGTAACTAAAGGCAAATGATGTGGCTGAAGGGGAAGGCTGGCATATGGCTTTGGAGGAGCGTGAGCCTGGTCCTGCAAAAGACACCAGGGAGGGGACTGGAGAGGGAAGGGTGAGAATCAGGGCAGTGGAAAAGGACAACAATTTAGCAGAGACAGTTTGGGCTTGGAGTCAAATTTGCGATACACAGGCAGGAGGAGGGTTGCTGGGGCATTTCCTTGTTCTGTGTTTCCTTAGCACTTCTAATGAACTGTAGGCGCCTGCCAAGTGAAGACACTTTTAAGACTGTTTCCTGCTAGCACACTCAAGCCATGACCCTCTGTCTGCAATAGTAGTTAAGCCCTGTCTAGAGCTCTAGGGTAACGGATGTGGCATTAGTATGTGGCATGTGACCTACGCTAAAAGCCCAATTTAAACACGGTGGCTTTTAACTCGACATAAGCTGGCTGAGCAAGACCAAGTCCCCTGGACTTTTCCTGGGCTGCACTATCATGTGTTGAAGGTGTTGCATCCTCTCTGCTGTAAACCTCTAGAAGGTATAAGTGAATATATGCTAATTTGACATCTTTAAGTCCTAGTCTAAAAATGTACGAGTATAACCTGCATAAGGCAGGCCGAAGCTGAGGGTGACTTATCCAGGAGACAGTACCCATGGGTGCTTCCCAGGGCAGGGTGCATCATCTCGGTGCCTCATCTCCTCTCCCTCTGTTCTGAGGCTTCATCCAGTCCTGATCAGGTACTTGTTTGATGTCCGAACGCTGCTGTTGGCTCACTGTGAAACACACTGTGTTTTAGCTGCTGCCCCCATGATGTGCGAGGCAGGGCTGATCACAACAGAGCCCTGTGGCCCCATGCAGTACTACGGTGAGTCGTCCAACACCTACTATCACGTGGACCGCTGGCAGAGGCTGCGCACAGCTGTCAGGAAGCTGGAGTTCTGGGAAAACTTCAACACCGAGCTGATAGGCAGCGGCTTCTTCTCCAAGGTCTACAAGGTAAACTGACATGCAGGCAGCCCGTGATCTGTGTGAGAGCAGATGAGCAGCTGCTGAAGCTGTGTAGATGGTGCCTCACTGGAAAAACCTGTCCCCAAGCTTATTTTTTTGTCTTCATGCCTCTCAGCTCACTCTGGCAGGATGGATGGGGTGGGGGAGGAAAGGACATATCCCCTCTGCGCACCCAGCACATCGCCTTGGATGCGCATCTCGCCTTCCATAGTGAAAAGGAAATGGGAGGACTCGATCAATCAGTGTTCATTGCTACTGTCATCTTGCCATACCACAGGCTTGCCAGGGAGCTAAACTGGGTATTGGGTGAGATTAGGGGATATTTATGCTCTGTGCAGGTTTTGTTGTCAAAACTGTAGCAAGATATATTAGAGAAAACATAAAAAATAGCCATGTGTGTCTCTCAGAATACCCGCCACCCACACCCTGTGGAGACACCAGTGCTGTCACCGCTCTCTGGCTGCTGTCCTACGTTACAGTGATGGTGGGGCAGAGCAGGGGAGCTGGGACAGGGTCAGGCTGGGATGGGCTGCTGGTCTGTCCACTTCTGCCTCTGCTGCCTTCACATCAGGAGACCTGTGGCTCCCCAAAAGCCAGTGCACGATGCAGGCAGCGTGTCACCAAAGTTCTCACTGGGGCTGTTGTGAGTCACTCCCTGCACAAAGCTCCACTGGTGTGGGAGTTTGTTTAACCCTCTGTGAACAAGCATGGGATCCAGGGTCCTGCTGGCTTTGCTCCTCTTCCAGTGCTGCTCCTCGGCCCGGGAGTGCCACTGCTTTTTTGGGGGTAATGGATGGAACTTGGAGCTCTTTCCCTGCAGCCCTTGGTGGTCACTGCTCTATGAACAGCAAAGTGAAAAGTGGTGCATCACGTTAGGAAGTGAGACTCAGCCTTCATCTCTGCGAGCAGATGCCACATTGCTTTGCAGTGTGGCCAGGTTCGCCCAGCTTATCTCTCCGCCCAGTAGCCCTCTGGAATGTGGTTGCTGACACTGGTCTTGGTTGTTGGGACGTGGCACAGACCCAGTGGAAACAAACTGGGCCCGACTTTACCATTGCCTTCAGCCGCTTAGCTTGCCCGGCCCTGTGATAAATCTCATGACTGCATGTTTCTCCTGGGCCAGCGTAAGATCATTCTGCCAGAGGAGTACTCTGACGTGTTCTGGGTCAGATCCCTGGCTGGTCTAAGCACATGTGGCCAGTTGAAACTAATGGAGCCACACTGGCAGGATCTGGCCATGGAACTGCAGAAAATATGCAAATTGGAGAGAGATAAATGCACATTGCTTTCTCAGGGCTTTGTCTCTTCCTCTACTGCATCTGGACTTGGTGCTGTGATAAAGCCTTTGGGTGAACTTCAGGTCGAGGGACAGTGCACTAGAGCTGTTCTAGGGGAATCTCCAGCCAAAGGTCTATGGCAGCTCTTCGCAGACTGGAGCAATACATGACAAATACCTCTCCCCACCACTGCCCCCTTCTACTAATTGATTTCCTCACCTACACAGCATGCTGTTGCCATCACTTTCTCTTTATCTGGCAGATTTTCATAGTAACAGTTTCTGTTTCCTCTGTGTGTGACATTTTCCTGCTGCCCTGGCAGTGAATGAAATTCCAGCAGTAGGCAGGCTGGAGACACAGATCTTGAATGAAAATTAAATAACTTCTTGAAGCAGAAGCAGAAAAAGAAATGTAAAGAAAAAAAGTTTGAATGAAACGCTATGCATCAAATAGAAGACAGTGGAGGAGGATTTGGGACAAGGACAGTCCTTTGTAAGAACTTGACTTTTGTCTGGGGACTCAAGCGCAACCATAACCAAGTGCTCTGATGACTCGTGGTCCTCTTGGGTCAGCCAGCCCCCTGTGGGCTCGTAGTGCTGAACAGCAGCACTCCTGCTGCGAAGCATCACTGGTGATGGTCCTTTGAAGCTCTTTGCCAACGGATACTGTCTGCCAAAGTGCTCCTGCAGCGAGGACATAGACTCCCCAAAGTGCTGGCACTGCCTGTGCTGGCTGCTTTTTTCTATTGCCATCCTTTGTCCTTCGGTTAAGCCCATTCTCAGGAGTTGGCTGAGGAAGGAGGATTCACTTGGTTCTACTTGGTGATTCAGACTCTGGGCACAGCCTTCTACTCTGTGAGTTACACATTGCATCACCTGGGCACAAGGTACTTTCCTTCTTTCTATGCCTTAGTTTTCTGATGTGCAATAAGGAACTATTCAAGTATAAGTTTCTTTTGAGGAAAGCTTAAAGCTTCTTTCATTGGCAACGCTCTCATACATAGGGGTCTGAGGTGCTCTAAAGCAGGAGAGAAATGCAACATGACTTCTTTTTTCTGAGGCTGGTTTAAGTCGTTTCCAAAAGGAGCCTCTGAGCAACCTCTTTCTCTGTTGGCCCTCAGAAATCTTCATGCACATTAGGAAGCACAGTCCCACTGCCTGTCTTTCTGCAACTTCCCAGTGCCAGATTTTCACCTTTATTTCTCCACTCAAGGCTGACACCAGATCTTTACCCTTCATCACTCATTAGCATGAAATGAGATAACTTGGAGGCCCCTCTGCACTTTCCTGGTTCTCACACCAGTCCAGGACAAAAATGGATACTGCATGATTCAGAGTGGACCAAGGATTGCTCCAGGTTGGCCAGAGCAAAGTCTTAGGGCCTGTGGTCTTGGAAGAAGCCCTCTGAGCCCATTACCTCCCTGAGCACATCTCTCCCACTACTTTTTTTTGGGTGTGGGTCTACCCTTGCTTTTCAGTCATTTCTTCTCCAGATCAGGCCGGACTTTGCATTGCCCTGTGGACAGGAACCCCTCCAGTGCTTGCCAACTCCACCAGCCCAGGCAGTGTTTGTGAACTCTGCTGGTGTCCACTTGGGACATGCAACCTCACCTGGAAGCTCGGTGTCTCCACCAGCGCTTGTGCAGACCTAACAGGTCTCACTGAAACTCAGTATTAGCTCTTCTGAAAGTTTTTCAGATCTTCCAGATTTCAGCTGCTCCGTCTACTCTGTCCTGGGCATAAGAGCAGTCACAGTGTTTGGGCAAAGATGATTGATAGCATCTGTTATATTGACATCTGTGCAATTACACTTAATAATCAGTTACATCTGATTAGTGACCCACAGTCTGTGGTTATGAAGTCCCATCAGGTGAGGGTGTCAGAGCCCTCAGAGTAGAGGGGCAGAGTTACTCCAGCGATAGCATCGACTATCAGCTTGCATTCCTTCAGAAAGGAGCAGTTCAGAAAGCAGTTCACGTTGCTCCCAAGACAGTTTGTTTTGTGACACATTATAATGAACCTTTCTCTCCTTCCAGGCCAGCTGTGTCTTACATGCAGCTCTTTGTTCTCCTCACCTGGGCGAGTAACCTTATCTGTAAAGTGGCCATCACAGAGAGCAATGGGTGACACTTTGGGACTCAGAGTGCTGCTCTCAAGCCAGCTCATGCTGTGTCTAAACTATTTTTCCCTTAAACAAACAAGACCCTACAAATCTCAAAATGAGAGAAAATTAAACACATGGCTAGATTCTTTGCTAGCCCCAGGGGAGCTGTCAGGACGTCAGTGTGGGCCACACCTGATACGAGTCTCCTTAAAACAGATGTTAATTGAGTATGGAAGTGTTAAAGTACCACAACGCTCTGTGATGTGGTCTGGAAACTGCTGTTTGGATCGTCAACCCAGATAACATGAGCTGCAGTGCTTGAGGCTGAGAGCCAGGGCACCCCTGCATATCCTGCAGCCTGCATGAAACCCCTGTGTTCAGTGCTGCCGAACCCTGGTGCCTCCATAGGGGACAGCAAATTTGCCCCTAAAAATGCCTGCTCAGCCTGTTCAGTATTGTAAGGTGGGGGAGAGCATTTTGTTTTCTGTTCTTTAGCTTCCAAAGCTTTAGCTTTGCAGGGCCTGGGTGGAGGAGGTTGGCCATGGGCAGGGGTGCAGAAGAAATTGGGGATGAGGAGTGTGGCCAGCTGACTTGTACAGTGATCAGACCCAGGTAGGAAGGTGGGATGGAGATATGGGGTAGGCTGTGGTTGGGAAGGGACATAGAATGCAAGACATTGGAGGAGAGAACGTCAGCTCTGCAGTAAGCTGCTGTGGGCTGAGAAACTGCTCCAGCCCAAGGAACACACAAATTTTGGCAGAGAAATAGTGTTGTGATATGTTGGGACAGGAGGGACCTAGCTGTCCCCTGCCACCCGGGCAGGCATCACTAGAGCAGAGCTTATGTGGAAGGGACAGCACCTTGCACTTGTGCAAACGACTCTGCAAAGCTCTGGGCAGCAGGGAAATGAGATTCAGGCCTTTGGGAAGGGATGCTCTTGTCCAGAGGTGCTGGCAGACCTCTGGAAGCTAAAAGATGTCCTGCTCCAACTTTGGCTGCAGGTGACCCAGGCTGCTACTTGTAAAGTGATGGTGGTGAAGATCTACAAGAATGATGTGGACCAAGAGGTGATTGTGCGTGAGATCAGCCTCCTGCAGAAGCTGTCCCACCCCAACATCGTCAGGTGGGCACATCCTCTGGCCATGAGCAGCGGGCACTGGCAATGGCTGTAGTTGCCTTGGTGTCTCTAAGGCAGTTCTGCAGTGAGGGATCGAGCTGAACCTTGATGGCTTCTTTTCCTTTTTTTTCTCTGTGTGTGTGTGCGTGTTCTTCTGCTTAGGTACCTTGGGATATGCGTGAAGGATGACAAGCTGTACCCCATTCTGGAGGTAAAGGTTTCTTGCTTTTAAGTGTGCTGTGGGCAGGCGAGGACTCTGTGATTCTTTGTCAGGGAGGATGGCAGATATCCTCTCCAACTCCGCATGTGAATGGCTCTGGACTAGCAAGATTGCCTCAGAGGGGCTTCTAGTCCTTTCTACCCCACAGCTGGTCACAGCTGGAGTGGGGCACAGTCACTGCAGGGCCATGAGATTCAAGCAGGATAGCCAAAAAGTGTTTCACGTTGGCTTGGTACCACCAAAGGGACAGAATGGACCAGCTGGCTGAGAGAAGAGCCAGGAATGGAGGGCAGGAGTAGAAAGTAAAGCAAATGGAGACCAGCGGGACCTCCAGGGTTGCTCTGGAATGGTGGTGTGGTCTAGTGGAAAAGCCTGTGCTGGTACCAGCGAGGTCTCACCTTGTTCCTGTGCTGTAGGTGGCAGAAGACATTGACTGAGCCGCTGCCAGGCTTTTTGCCTCTAGATCGCTGCCCGTGAGGGAGGACCGCAGCTGGCTTATACAGCCGTCCCTGCAGGTGGGGCTGAGCCCAGAGACCAGCAGTGACTTGCTGTGCCAGGAGGGGTATTTGCACCGTGCCACACGCAGGGGCCCCCACATGCAGTGGCATTCCCAACCTCCACACCAAAGGAGGGGGTCCTGGGTTGGTGAGGGAGGGTTCACCACATGGGAAGCTCCGGGGGAGCCTGTGCTGGGCCACGCAGCCACCCGCTTTTTGTTTCTCTTCACAGTACGTGAATGGGGGTTGCCTGGAGGAGCTCCTGGCCAGCAAAGACATTGCTTTGACGTGGAAGGAAAAAGTGGACTTAGCTTCTGACATCACCAGAGGTATGATCTACCTGCACTCCAAGAACATCTACCACCGAGATCTCAACTCCAAGGTATGCAGCTGGAAAGGCGACGTCACCCCCACACTACTGAAGACAACTGTGTTAGGGACCCCTTAGGGCTGTAGCCAGCAGGCCTCATGCTAGTCCTCTTCTCCATGCTAAGCCCTCTGCAGGCAAGAAAGCTTTCTTAATAAAACCTGTCACTACATTGCAAGCATCACTTGCCAAGCAGGAGACCCAGACAGAGATAAAAATACATTGCTCTTAGTGCCGTTGCTGTCAGGAGAGAAACCAGATGGAAATGTGTACAGGATTGCATATGGTTTTCTTTGCCTACGGTTGCAGGAGAAGCTCTGCCAGATTTAGAGATTTCCTTTCCTGCTCACAGCAAGGAGGAAGCTGTTGCTAACAGGAGGTGGTTATGGGCCCTGGGAGCGAGTGCCATGTGAGATGGTCCCTGTCTGTGTGCAGAGCATCAGCAGAGCTCAGGAGATGTGTGTCTCCTCACTCAAGTGCAGGGAAGTTGTTTTTCCTTGATCCAGAGGATCCAGGTCACCAGTTTTAGGATGGTCACCTCCATCGGTTTTACACCCTGGCAGCTGTGAAGGCATCTGGAGCCAGGCTTTGGGTGTAAGGCCAAGGCACATCATGTTCCTGGTGTATTGGCCCTCTGGCTGGGATGTTGCTTTCCCCAATGTGGGCTCATGCTGCTTGATGGGGGGCAGGAACAACCCTGGGGCTTTGCCATTCTCAGGTTTGTCCATGGGGACAGGCTTTGATATAGCTCTTCCTCTGCCACTGGTACGGCAGTAGGAACATGGTGGGGCAGTGCCTTCTTGCTCTCTCTTGGGAAAAAAACTATCCAAACCTCAGATGGATCTGCAGCGTGTCCATGATATCACAGGGAACGTGAGCTCAGAGATTGGTCACCAGCCTGGACTATATCTGTGTCAGCTGATGCCAGAGGCTGGCTTGGTGATTCATGGAAATGGAGCCTGCAAGTCCTTGCAGTTGACACTGCATGGAGCCGTATCTCTCACAAGCCATTTTTCTTGGTGTTCTGTGAGCTTTTTAAGACAAACTTGAAATAATGATGAAGATTGGCAGTGGGGAAGCCAGTCGAGCATTAGAGTCTTGAGAGGCATCAGCACAGCAATGAACCTCACCTTTGTAATCTTGGGCTGTTTACTTGGCTTGGTCACTAACCATGAAATCGCAAACACCAGGCAAGGACATGGCAAGACCACAGATTTCTTGGCCAGTGTGCTCTGAAGTCAGGTGAAATGTAATTTCCAATTTGGTGGTGGCTGATGAGCTCAGGAGCTTTCCAGATCTGTTTGTGGAAAGTTAGTGAGTGCTGGAAGACCCCTGCCTGTCTCTTCTGTCTTGCTGTGGTGGTTCAACGCTGAAAGAGGTTCATCCTTCCCCAGGGAAACCTAGGAAACCTGCAGTGATGATTGCTGAAGATACAGGAGAGAAGTGTGTATGTACTCACTTGAAATCTAGTTATTAGTGAGAGCCATCTGGAGAAGATGCCTGTCGTTTCTGCCAGTTCCCTGGGAGCAGACGCCTAGGAGGAAATCCTGGGGAACTGAACAGGCTGAAAGCGCTGGGATTTTGAGAAACCTTAAGATAATTTTACAGGAATATCTCCAGAAAGCCATGTTAGGGATGTGTAGCTGTGGGCCATGAGAAGGGCTGTGGCTGTGATCCTGCCTGCCTTCGGCTGAATGATGAACAGGATCAACATGCATATTTTGAGGTCTCTTTCAAAAAAAAAAAGATGTGGATCATCACATCCATTGAACAGCTTCTTCAAAGGACTTTCCCTGGCTTCAGATGTGATTGGTCCATCCCTGATCTGCCCTGCGCACTCCATGTGTGCTGCCAGGATGCGGGTCTTTGGGGAGGGCAGAGCCTGTAATGGCCAGGTGGGTCTGAGGGCTGGCGAGGTGCCGCTCAAGTGAAGTGTCCAGGCCCTTCCTTGCTGGTGATCTCATGCTGGCCCCATGGGCTCCTTTCAGAACTGCCTCATTCGAGTAACGCCTCGAGGCCGTGAGGCGCTGGTGACTGACTTCGGGCTGGCCAGGGAGGTGGTGGAGCTGCCTGTGAAGGATGTGGAGAGGAAGCTGTCTCTGGTGGGCTCTGCTTTCTGGATGGCTCCTGAGATGCTGCGGGGAGAGCCCTATGACCGGAAGGTATGACACTGCTTCCCAGCTCCTTGTTCACCCTCAGAACTCCCGAGTGAGCATGGGGGATGTCTCCTTTGCTTGTTGGTGACATGTCCCAACAGCAGAAAAGCCCTTCTCTCCCCCCCGCCCCCCCCGCGGGAAACATGTCCCTGCTACCCAGGCCTTTGCTCACTCATGTTCTATGTAGCAACTTGGAAGTTCCTTATGTGGCCTTGTTAAGTTAAACTTTTAGGGAAATGGATTGCTGCCATGGACAAACACAGGGAAGCCTCTCTGAGGAAGATGCTTGATGAGTTGTAGCTGGATGCGCCTGTTGCAGAATCTGGTGGGGGGAGGTGTCAGAGCTGTGGTAGAAGCACCAGACACATTGAACAAGAGCACAGGGCCAGGCTTCCTGAAGATGAGGCCGGACTCTGAGTGGGGCTGTGGTGTTTCTGGGTGGATTCAGAAGCCCAGAAGTTTAGGGGTTTGCTGCCTCCATCTCCAATGGGCTTTTGTGTAACTAATGGAAAGACTTTGTTGTTTGTACTACCTTTTCTCATGCTTTGCTTCTGTGCATGCCCTGTCCCACCTCCCACTCTCCCACCCCTCCTGCAGGTGGATGTGTTTTCCTTTGGCATTGTCCTCTGTGAAATCCTGGGCAGGATCCCAGCTGACCCTGAAGTGCTTCCCAGGACTCAGGTAATGATTCCTGCAGCCAAATCTAATGATGTTTTATCCATGGTACCAGATTGTGGCTTCCCTCTGGACCAGGCAGACCTGTACACACATGTATGTGTTCACACTCAGGTTTCTCTCTAGAGGTTTTTCCATGAGAAAATCTGATCTCAAAATTTTCAGTGCATAAGAGTTCAGTGCATCTACGGTTTCAAAATTTTTTTTAGATCAACAATTTGAGATTAAGTACTTCTGTTTAAAGACCTTGATTACAAATACTTCATTTCGCTTTGACGTTTCAGCTTCTCCATTGAAGTGTTAGGTTAAACACAACTTTCATCACAAACGTTTATTTTGAAATACCTTGCAGTTAATACACAGTTCATGTGGAAACAGTGGGCTTCCCTAAAAACGTGGCCTTTTTTGTTTCAACATTTGCAACATTTCCCTTCCACAAAGTGGGAAGGGAAAGTTTATCCTGAACAGGGATGAAAAATCCAGCAGGAAAACAGCAAATTGCTGCTTTCCAAGGAGCATTGCAAGGAACTTGCAGTGACCAGAGACGATTCCATGTTTCTGTGAGACTGGACAGGAACTAACGCTCCATCTCTGTTCACAAGACAAAGGAGAATTACGTATCAGAGACTCTGAAGTCTGGAGGGACAAAACTGTAGTTATGGAGATAGCTGGCTGGACTCCTTCAATGCTCAGTTGCTGTTGGAAGACCAGATGATCTGCAGTTCCTGTCCTCAGCAGCCACTGCTCAGCACCTGGTGCTGGTTCCTCTACTGGTTTATGTCTTTGTGGCTCTTTAGTCTGAGCTTTTCCAGGAGGATACATACTGTCCCACAGGGATAGCAACCAGAAGGATGCCGCAGTCTCCCAGCTCTGCTAATGATTTCCCATCTCTGCAGTCCTGCCAGAGCTGATGTTGCCCCAGTACCTTTGCATAGCCATCAGTAAAGTAGCTGTGATGGAGACCCTAAAAGCTTTAAACCATGAGCATTCTGTTCTTTAACATGTGGAGAAGTATGAAGAGCTTTTAAAGGACTTTATAGCTGAAGTTTTTTTATATGTACTCTTCCCCCTTCCTCAAAGGATTATGGCTTGGATGTTGTTGCCTTCCAAGGGATGATCAGTGAATGCCCCAAGCGGGTGATGGACCTCGCTGCTGGCTGCTGTCGGGTGAGACTCTTACTAGGTTTTTTTTTTTCCCTTTGGTTTTATTTGATTTGTATCCAATCTGCAGGCAGAGGCACCCAGCTGATCCTCTCTGGAGGGCACTGCCTTGCATATCTGTAATACCAGCCCTGGCATTACAGATACCATCAGACCATAGTTTTCCAAACTTTCTTGCTTCAGCATAAAAGATAATGGCAAAAGCTGGGGGGGCCTCCCCATGCTGCCCAAAGCCTTGGGAGGCAAAGCAGAGAGAAAGTGAGGATCACTTTAGTCTCTGAAAGGAAGAGAAAAACAAAGGCAGTAATCGGGCAGAGTGGAGAAGCTGGGTGATCATAATGCACCTAATTGCTAAGAGCTCAAGGCAGCAAATGGAAGTAAATCCTTGCACGGGTCCCGAGGATGTGTGAATAACTTGTCCTGAATCAGCGTAGTGATTCATGTCAGCAGCTGGCTTAGATTTATGTGTGTTCAGATCTGGTATCTCCGAGGGGAAGCTTCCTAATGCAAGTTGATATAATAATGGGCTCCTGCCAGCCCTTGGGGCTGTTCTCTGCCCTTGTGTGATGTGCAGGTTTCAGGAGTTTCTGGTGCAGCTCCCCAGGCACAAAGGGCAGCCCCAGGATGGCACAAGTGGGGGTGTGGGATGGGCACGCTCTAAGCCATGTCCCTCACTTTGGGTACACCCTGATGGCACCGGAAGGGTTGGGGGATCACAGTCCACTAAGGGTGAGCTGTGCCAGGGAGACAAGACACTTAGATCCTGGCTGTCATAAAAAAACCTCAGGGTCTCCCTCCTGATACCTACCTGCAGCCTTTCCCTGTACAACACCTGCCCCTGCACCATTTGGGTGGGCTTTGGGATGAGCAGTTCCCACACCCTGTCCAGGTTGGGGTATGTCAGGCTGGTTTCCAGCATCTTGCTGCCTTTGCTTGAGCTGTACCGCATCATGAGACCTGTTCTGTGGCTGCTCATTTGCAGCAGCCCTGGCCTGGATCACCGAGTGGTGGGTGATGCCAGAAGGCTCCACCGGCAGGCGTGTGACCCAGACCAGTGTTAATGATGGATGGATGCCATTGCCCAGCCTTGGGGGACCCAGCAGAGCTGCTGCAGAGCACCCGCCTCCTGTCCAGAGTGTCCTCTCCAGCTTTCCCTTCTTGTTCCAGGTTGAAGCATTTAAGAGACCGTCTTTCTCTGAGATCCTGGATGAGTTGGACGATGTCGCGGAGAGCCTGGAGCCTAGGAGGGACAATCAGCTTTCAGGCTGAGCTGCCTGCCCCCTCTGAGGCTTGGCAGAGAATCACCCAAACTGTAAATTAATTGTCTGGGGGTTCAGAGGTGAAGAAGGAAGGTGGGGAAGGGAAGAGCTAAGTGATGTGCTGCTGTTTATTTAATCATAGTCTCAGTCTGTAATTTCTTGGATGGAGAACACAGCTGAAAATGGAGAAGGGTATATTTTTTCTAGCTAAGGTTTTTAACAGATGTAATTGGGACACCCAGCAGCCTTTGTTTGCTTGTTAAAAGCAAATGATGCTGGAGGGATGGGACCTGAATTCCCTTGAGGATGCTTTCCAAATGCCCGACAGAAACATCGTTCTCTCCTGCTTCCCTGTGCCCCCCACACCCAGGGCCTTCCCCTTGTCTATCCCCATGACCCTGGGGAATCGCCGCTTGGGGGGCTGGAGTCTGTGTGGTGTGAAGGAGAGGGGTTTTGGGGTGCTTGGTGAGCCTCGGGATTGCCTTATATTTAAAAGCCTTAAAGCACCTGCTTGGCAGCCTTGCAGGAACAGACCTGCCCTGTGCGGCCTCTGGCTGGGTCTCCCAGCATCGTGCGCGGGGTGCACCCAGGCATGGAGGCATCTGGCAAGGTTTTGGAGAGTCAGCCGGCGCCACCCACAGGGTGCTGACCTGCACCGGCCGAGGCGGTGGGGACGGCGTGCCTTAGTGAGGTACAGACTAACCGATTAATATCTCCTCTCAGAAAAGCTTTGTCAGACACATGTCCCAGAATCACAGCAGTCTGGATTTCTCCCCGCCACCCTTGACTGAGGCTCAAAGATGGAGGGGTCTGCCTCCCCGCTTCTCATCCTGCTGCAAACGCGGTGACAAGCACAATGCCAACAGCTTGGGAGGCCAAAATGGGGGAGGACTGGGTCCAGCATCATCCAGCATCTCACCCATTTCTCTCGCCCAGCACCCATCACCTCCTCGGCCATGTGAGAGACCCTTGCGGGCTCCCAGGCTCAGGCAGCCAGGAAAGGACTTTGTTTTGATATTGTGTTTTCTTCTGTGGGCCAGAGGAGGGTGCTGGAGCTGCACATCCAAACCAGAGGTGGAAAGAATAATGGCTAGAAATGGTCTGGCATAGCAAATTAAGAGAAATGGGTGAGCAGTTGAGTCCCTGCCCTCAGATCAGATGAGTGCTGGGCCATTGGTCTGAAAGATATGTTCTGCTGGGCCCAAAATGATTTTGGGTGTAAATAGGTGTCATGTCTGTATAGTGGTGGAGCTGTGGCTCTGTTCTTGTAGACTGTAGGCTCTTGAAGCAAGGAGCATTCATCTGTCCACCAAAAGGTATTTGTACAGTGGGCCTTCAACCTACAGCTTGAAGGCTGTTCTCCAATGGTAGAGCTACCTGGGGTCTCATCTCAAGCTCTTGGAGTCATACACAGACTCATTTGGTGTCATATATAGCCCAACATCTCTGTGCCATGGTGCCTGCACAAGGAAGTGTCAATGGTGTGCTGGGACAGAGACACAGTGGAGGAATATGATGCATTTTCACCAGGGATCATAAGGAATCAGGAGTTGGCATGAAATGCACTGAATGACACCAGAGTCACCAGCTCAGCCACATCTCCAGGGAGCATCTGCAGCTCCTCCTTCCCCAAAGGTGCTGTTGTGGTTTTGTGGGATACTGACTTATTTGCACAAGAAACCTCCTGCTCAACAGTAAACAGCCCAGCAAATACCTTCATCCCAGCTGGATACTGCCAGCGGGGGGAAGTAAAGCCTTGAGAAGTAGAAGACTGAAAATAAGGGAAGCTTTTCAATCTGGATGAGGCAGAGTGGCCACTTTTTGACTTGCACTGGTTTGAAATGGACTGCAACAGCAGTGCAAACAGCACTGATATATGTGTTTGTCTTCAGTGAGAGCCAGTTACCACCAGCATCACAGGAATGTGTTGGATGAAAATCACAGGGTGTATATTTGGCTACCAGGAAAAGGACCCAAGGAGCTAACTGCAACCTCCCAAGGCTTCCCAGGCTCCCCTGGGCTCTTCTTCTGTAGAGGAATAGGCTTGAGAATGAGGAGTCCAACAGTATGTCCTGACACTCAAAGCATTAGGGGTACAAAGCCTTTACCAAAGGGCACTATGGATGAAGGATAGCTGTCTGCCTTGGCTCAGTCCCTGGCTTGATGCTTTGCTTTCACAAAGTCTTTCTCCAGCCTTCCCCATACTGCCTGGTCTGGCAAGCTGCAGTCTGTTCTTCCTCTGCCCCTCCCGCACAGGAGTAGACTAAAGGAAGATCCCTCAACATACCAATCCCTCAAATAGCCTCTTATGGGGTGAAGGTGTCTTGTTCCAGGGGCACTTCCTTACAGGGCTGTTCCACTGCTGGCATCCCCTTCCCAGGATCAGCAAGGCTTGGTGCTGGCAGTGCCCTACTGCAAACTGGGCTGATCCTTCATCCAGCTGTACATCTGACTCTGGTCCTGCTGAGCAACAACCGTGGGGCTGGGACACAGTAGAGAAGGCATGTGGAGTTGTGTAAACCTTGGTGATGCTGTGGTATGAAGGAAGATCTTTTGTTTTTATTTATCTGCTTGGGGGTAAGAAACCTGCTCAAGGATTGAACGGATCTGGGGTGGCGGGATATTCTCTGCTCAGAGGATAGCCAGCATGGTCTGAGCTGCGATGGATCAGAACTGTGTTTCTTCTGGACTTGCCATGTGCCCCATCCATTGTCATGGTGAGTCCATTTGCTGGCTCTCAGGCGACCAAAGGATATCGGGTTTTTGCTAGAAGGGCCTTTGGTGCCTGCTGCAGGGGCAGGTGGGACCAAGACTGTCTGCAGGTACCATGTGAACTAGAAAAACCAATGTTGGGAGTCTGCAGAGAACAGAGGTAGTCTGGGAATTTGTCTGGTGCACCTCATGGACCAAGAGTATCTCTTCACTGGTCAGAGCTGGAGGGAGAGGTGAGCATGACTGCTGAGATGCCCTCTGGGTATGAGGCCCTGTGCTGGGAGTGCAGGGCCTGGCTTTTTTACGCCAGTCTGACACAAAGTCCAGGTCAGTGGTTGAATTTCGTGTCCTGGCACTGAACCGAAGCAACTGCGATGGTGGGTGGAGGGTCTGGGCGGTGCAGCAGGGTCATCCTTGCTGGACCTGACCAGCAGCTGCCTTCTCTGCCTCTCCTCCCTCTGTTGGGCCACTTGCTCCACCCGTGCTGACGGCGTGGACCTGGCAGTGCTGCACCTCACGGGCCTTGCATTCCCACATCCTCCATTGTGTCTTTGTTTGTTTTTATAAATGCCATTTGGGAATAAAGTCTAGTGGTTCTTTTCCATATCAGCTCTGGCTGCTGTATTTCATCATCCTGAGTCTGCTGAGTGGTGCTGCCAAAAGGCCATGTTTCCAAGCATAGGCACTGAGCACAACCAAACAAACAGCTTCATGCTCTATCAGCATAGCTGGCATAATAAACCTTTAGTTAAAAGTAGTTTACAGAAGAGTATTACCTATGAGAAAGTGGTATTCTGAGTCCATTGCCCCCCTGTGGCCTTGGTTTGTGGCAGGGTCAGCTGGTGTCTTAAGTCACCCCTTCCTTTTGGTTGGGTGGGCACAAGGTAACAGCAGCAGCACAAACATAGTGCAAAGGCTGTTGGATTCATCTCCCCCCCCACACAGCAGCCCATAAGCCAAAAGGGCCAAACCACAGTGAAATGATTTCCCCTCCCCAGCTGAAGCTAGTTTCATGCTGATTCATACATGGCATTAGTTACTCTTCAGATGCAACTCTCTCACAAGGATGCCTCAGAAAATCAGGTGTTCACTATGCCAAAGCCCCTGTTCAAACACAAATCATAGAGCAGTGCTGAAGCTCGGTTCTTTGAATTCCTCACGTGATAGTGTTAGGTAGGAAGAAGACCTTTCCTTCTGAAGTCCAGTTTGTTGAAGTCAATCAGCTTTCAGATTTACAACTGTGAAATCTCTGGGCACTTGCGTGTGGCCAAAGTGCTGTGTTTCTCCATGGAAAGCCTTTGGAGGCTGGCAGTAAGCCCATGGATGGTTTGGACTGCTGGGTCTTCCCATGTCCCAGACAATGCAGGAGGGTATTGCTGGAGGTAGCCCAGATCTGGCCAGGAGGCTCGCCTGAGTGAGACCTGAGAGGACTAGTTTGGCCCCACTTTTGGCTTCAGATGGCTATGCATCAACAAGCCATCATAGATGCTTCCAGCTTTTAATCATGTGTCTGGCTCCCTGATACGGCAGAAACCGGCTCCTCTCCCCACACCCCACTGCTCCTCTGGTGCCTCCCCAGCCTTGCTCATTATTTGCAGCAAGGGAAATGTCTGGAGAAGCTCTAGGGATGTTTTCATTTCTAGGCTTCAGGGGAGGCCCTTTCCAGATCCGCTAATGTGCAGAAGAGGATTTTCAAACATAAAATGCAAACCTGATCCATGAGCTTTCCAGGACAGAGAAAAAGCCCTGAGATGAGCAGTGGCCAGGATCAGTCACAGATTGACTGGGGCTTTTCTGCTTTTCTTTTGGGGACCCTTGGCAAGAGGATGGAAAGCAAGAGGAACTGAATAGTAGCCTGACAGTTTGGGGAGTATAGTCCTTTGGGACATCTCAAGTCTGTGCCATGCCTCTTCCCCCACTGGTCAGGTGTGAGAGCTGATGTAGGAGTGGGAACCCTTCTGTTGAGGAGAGGTGGGAGCTCTGGGCTGGTAGTATGTATATGTATATAGGGTACTGGCTCCTGACCTTAGTGGTTCAATTCTTCCTGGTTGGAGTCAGTGCAAGCTCTTTCTGTGACTGCTGCAGGCATGGTGCCTGGGATGAACCACCAAGCCCAAGGACCCTCTCCCCCATATGCCTATATCAGCACAGCAAGCATTTTCCTGCCTTGCAATGGTTGGGGGGTCATGCTGGAGGAGATGCAGTGCCAGCCCATGGCTTACTGCAACATCTTAGGGGATGCAGGAGAATTTCACTCTGCAGCCAGGTCCAAACCACCTCACCTAATTCTGGTGATGGTTTGTCATACCTGAATATTTCCTCACTGGAGTCAGGTGGCAGTCTGGGAATATTGACGAGATGGGCTTGGGTAAACTGTGCTTGGTGTGCTCTTAATCCCTCTAATTTTGGTGTCCTTCACAGATGAAATTTAAATGTTGAAGGTTTCTGTGTAGTAAGAGGAGAAGATAGAGGGGAACAGAGAAAGGGGATTCAGCACTTCTAGCTAGGTTAAAGCTGAGGATGTCAGCACCGGCTCGTATGTCTCTGCAGAGGAGTCTGGTTCTGCAGAGCTGTCTGTGGCAACCTCTCTGAGGAGCTACTCATGGACAATAGCATCAGTGGCTGATAGTGCGAGACACAGCTGGACTCTGTGGAACCTTGCTCCTGCTGAGGGCACGTCAATCTGACTGGGAGTAGGAGAAAAACAAAGCAGAGCTCCTGGAGATGGGAAGTGACTATGGGACTTTCAGTGTGTGCTTCTCTGCTCAGACACACACTTTCTTACAGACCTGAAAAGAAGAGAGCAGGGACAGGTCCTAGTGAATGGGGAGACGCAAAACCTCAGGCTTATTTCTTAGCACATTGTTGACCTGCTGTGGAGTGCTGGGTGAGTGGCCTCTGCCTCTTCCCTTTTTCTCACCCACAAGGTTTGGATTCAGTGTTGTAGGGCTGGAGCTGTCCTTGCTATGCATCTGTGCAATAGGTAGTGTGATAAACCTGGGACCGTTAGGAACATTAACACAAATAAGTACTACCACAGACTCTGGTCTGTCCCTGCAGTAAGGAGTTAGCAGTAGGTTCTCATCCCCTGCATCAGCTGTGGGGAGGAATCCAGGTGCAGGAGTCCAGGAAGAAGAGATCCTTTAACTAGTTCTGCTAATAGTAGAAGAAAACATCACATGAGCTGGATGAACTGCCCCCATCCACCAGGAGTGCCTTGGAGGAGTGGCTGAAGCTAGCTAGCTCTAGATCCAGATGCAGCTGTGTAGTGGTGGGAAGTGCTGGGCAATGGTTCCAGGAGCTGAGGTCCCACCTGAGGTTCTGGAGCATGTGTTGTGTGAGTCAGTGGGGAGGGAAGTGGCAGTGCTGACAGCCCTGTGCTGGAAGGTCAGTCCTGTCCATGCTGGTCTACATCATGGCTCCATCACAGCCTGCAGGGAGCCGGGGGGAGGTTCAGAATTCAGTGCCTTTCAGATGGCTCCTGGGTCCAAGAGAAAAAGAGGCTGCAAGAACGCTGGAGGCTTCATCTACATGGATTAGAATGAAAATTACCAGTAATTACCATTTAGGGTAATAATATCTGAGAGCTTTATTGAGGTGCAATATCGTCACCATCACTTGGTCTTTAAAGCAAGGTAATGCACTTTTCAGAAAAAGATGCTCAGGCTCAGTCATCATCTGTGGGACTGCTGGAGATAGTCCAGGGTGAGAGTCTGGTACTTACAGGAGCTCAAACCAGCACCGATGTCTTCTGGTCTCTAGAAGACTGCTCTGGCTGAAAGCCCAACCTGTAATATCCCTCCTGGTCCAATTTTGTCCTCAAACAACATTATGTTTTGTGTCTTCTATTGGCTGTTGAGTGCCACCTGTTGGTGCTAGTCAGACACCCTCTTGCTATGTTAAACTGGCCTGAATTTCATTTCTGTTCGCTTATGGGAGTAATGGTACTCTTTGCCTGTCTTCCAGTTTATGCCATCGGCATAGCTCCCGTGAATGCCCAGCCAGTACATCCCATTAAGATTGGAGTAATGGCAGTCATTGTACCACCACGCTCCCTTGTATTCTGTGGCACAGTTAAAGGAGCTCATGTCGTTGTCCTGGTCTGTCGTTGAAAATGGCATGTCCTTGTGGTATGATAAGGAATCTCCTGCAGAGAGCACATATTCACAGTTACTGCAATAGAGAGCACAAAAGGGACCCTAATGTGTCTGTGCACTGCTGCAGGGCGTCAGTAGGCCTTGCTGGATGCAAGGCAGATTTTATAAATCCTGCTGTTCGCTTGGTTGCCCAGGTTTCCTCCTTGGTCCTGGAGAAAAGGAGTATCCTGAGCTCTGCCAGCACTGCTAAAACACACAGATCTTATCTATGCCTGAGAATCAAAGGGGCCAGATTGTCCTTGTAGTTACATGGGTGTCATGTCTCTTGCACTGCTCAGATTCTCTGCAGACATACTGAGGTCTGGACTATCAATCAGACACAGTTGCAGTGTACAAAGCCACATAAACCCAGAGCACTGCTATCTCAGGTGTGGGTTTCACTCATTCCTGCATGAGGGGTATTGAATTTTGCAGAGGATTTGTTTGCATTTAAAAAAAAAAAAAAACAAAAACCAAAACATCAGGCATTAAGAGGATGCAGTACTGAAGCTGTAAGTATTGAACAGCACCGCAGCCCTGGAAATGCCAAACTTGTGGGCAAATATTTCCTTCCAGTGTAACCGAAAGCAGAACTTGGCCCGGCTGCTGCAGAGCTGTTGGGAAGGTTATATTGGATGAGGTGCTGCTCAGGACCAGGCTCTATGTTTGCTGCTAAACCATGTGGCTGGCTTGTAGGTAATGCTCTGGGTCACACTTCTGTGGGTGATAGGTGTCCTTCTCCTTCCCTGTACCCAGAGGTCACTCAGCTCCTGGGGTACCATGGCCAGTTTAAAAAAAAAAAAAAAAAAGACCCAAAATGTAGATAGTACAAGAAGTTTGCATGGTACAGCTCTGCACTATAAATGCTGAACACTTCTGAAATGCTCTAGAAAACAGTCTTTCCCAGTGAGCTGCTGCTAACTTACCAGCGTTTCCACCAAGGAAGTCGCCTAGAACCAGTTTGTATTTCTCAGACTCTCCTAAAACTCTGAATGAAGCATACTTGGCAAAATAGTAGTTGTTTTCAAAGTCTCTCAGATCGATACGGAGTTCACAGGGTCCTAGAAGAGAAGGTGGACAGCGGTGGTGCAGGGCTGATGGTAAGTATGCACCTGGGTGGAGGGTGTAAGGAGCCCTGAGCTAACTTGAGAGGAGCTTCTACTACTTGAGACATTATGATTCATTTAAAATTCCTGCAGAACCTCCTGTACCTTTGATGCCTTTCTTGTGAAGCACCTTTTCTGATCTGATGTTGGATGGTCATGGACAGTGAGCTACATGCCCAGGAGTCCTGCGCACAACTGTGAGTCTGAAGCTGTGTGTGAACAAAATGACTGCCACTACAAGCAGTTCTAGTAGGAAGATGTGTTGGCCTATCTCCAGGATAGGTCATGCAGCCAGCTCATTCTCTTCCCTGGCTTCTAGTTTTCCTTTTTTTTTTTTTTTTTTAAGAGTGCAATTCCCTGTGTGCAATGGTCTGCAAGAGCCTGTGTGCAGTTTAGGATTAATTGTTGGGGCCTCAGATGGGTGTGAGATGTTCAGAGTCCTTTAATGATCCAGTGTGGTGCAGGGGTTGGACTCTCACAGCCCCAGCCCAGGACAGGGGCAGACCTTACCCAGTGAGGTGAGGAAGTGGATGTTGTCATTGCCCAGCCAGAACTCTGTCAGCTGGTTGCCAAAGCCTCGTTTGTAGGAATACCAATCTCGCAAGAAGTTCACTGACCCATCCCAGCGCCTCTGAAAAACCTTCAGGAAAGGAGAGTTGGAGAGCCTCAGCCCTGCTGGCCCACCTCCACCCCCCTCTCCCCCCGGCCCTGAAAGCATCCACAGAGCCTAAGTGGCACAGCCCCCCCCGCCCCCCTGCCCAGCAAATGCTCCCCCTGCATCAGGACACTCCTGCGGGTCTCTGGGGACCGAACTCCAGGGGAATCCCTTGCTCACAGATCTCCATCTGCCCTTGGAAATGAGGAGGAAATGATTTGCTGACTTAGCAGGGACTGGGTCTGTGGTGCTCAGCCTGCTCCCAGCGACATCTCCTGGGAGAATCCCCTGCATCCACAGAAGTTCACCCAGGCTTGCTGACGTGAACCTCAGCTGTCCCCTCAGTGTGTGTTTTCCTCCCTTTTTGTTTCTGTCTTGGTGCCATCCTTTGCAGTCTTAATAAAGAACACCGTAGGGACATAGAAACCTCCCTCTCCTCAACCTACTCACAATCCATCCTCCACCATCCGTATCCATGTCGCAGAAGATGGTGGTGGCGTTGCAGCCTTGGGGGTAGATGGTGTACCAGCCGCTCAGGATCTTCCCTTTACCCAACAGCTCTTGGCAGTTTCTGGCTTCTGTGCAAATCAGGGAAAGAGATCAAGTGGAAAGAGTTATTATGTGCTCACTGCGCCCAGGGATCACATCAGCCTCATGCCCTAAGCCAAAGGCTTTGAGCCCTTTAGCCTCCCAGCTGGCTCTTTGCACTGCAGGACTTTGGTGCACAGCTACTGGGAGCCAAACCCCAGTTGCAGTTTCTGAGTCACAGGGGAGATGGGCACCTGCTAAGAGATGCTCTAAAGTGCTCAGACTCTTTTCATCTGCAACGACTCTTTGGGGGGGGGGGGTCTGGGTGATGGAGCTGCTCTGAGTAGGATGACAAGCTCATGATCCAGGAATTTGTCCAGGCTCAGGAATGTATGGGAGGCACAGGGAGTGTATGGGTAGTTGGCAGCAAAGGAGTGGTGACACTGAAAACCACCTGCCTGTAATACAGAAAACAGTGTTCAGATCATCCTCTGTGGATTGGACAGATGGCACTTTTGAATAGATACATATATATTATGTATACATTTAGTTTTCTTCCTCAAACCCACACTTGATGACAGAAGCTCACATTCACAGATGCCAAAGGATTGACTGGAATGGTCCCCATCAGACATCCCAGCTTACAGCTGCATCTGTGGCTTTCATAGGGGAAAGCCTTGGGAGATGACCTGAGACAGTGGTGCTGGTGGTGCAGGTGTCTGAGGGTGTTGTATTTGATGAATGGATGCACAGCTGTACCAGTCTGTCTTGTGAGCATGGGTGTCCTTCCTAACAGAGGGATGGTCTGGGCCTTGGCCTGTTCCTTATTAGTCAAATATTTTTTACATGTCCAGGTGTGCTGGTTTTGCATGGCAAGGTTTTGGTAGCGGGGGGGGGGGGGGGGGGCTACAGGGGTGGCTTCTGTGGCTTTTTAACAGTGATACTTCCTTACTCTGTCCTTCAGTGTTACTCTGACTTTGTTTTTATTGCTGCCCTGTCCTGACTTCTGGTGCAGGGAATCCACCGCGATCTGCTCTGCAAAACCAATGGTGGCATGAAGGACCTAGGCTGAAACTCAGCCTATGTTTCTGGAAATCAGGCTCTCCTTTCATTCCTGTTGGACAAACACCACCATCAATTGCTCTTCACCTTCCACACCCTGCCCTCCCCTCCTCCATCACTTGGCATGATTTGCTTTTCAAGACAAATCCTGCTGCACTGGTAGAAGGCTGTGATGGCTAGGGGAAGTGTTTAGCTCATCTGGACGCACAATAGAGGCACAGAGAAACCAGGCAGGAGGAGTAACTCAATATATGCTCTGCCCCCAGCAGGTCCCGGACCCACCAGAGGAGACCCATCAGCCTATCAAAGGCCTATCTGCACAGACGCAGGAGAACACAGAGGGACAATGGCAGGTGGGAACCCAAGTCACAGGCTCCTGTAATTACAGCAGTGACACCCAGCACCTTCTAGTCAATGGGAGCAGCTCTCCAGGTCATTTAGCAGGCACACGGGGTGGCTGCCATGGGAGTGGGACATGTTATAGAAACACAAAGAGCAGCAGCCTTACCTCTCTCGGGCTGTTGGACCTGGCATGATATATTTTCCCCTGACATCTCATCTGCAGCTGGGAGGTCCAAATAGTGACACTGATACAAGATGTGTCTCTGTTGCACTTGGCTGCTCTGACTTCTGCTGGCCAGCCCATGGAGTGGGGTAGGAACTTTTTGTCCTAGTGAGTCCCATTGGGCCGGTTCATGTGAGATAGGAGCATGAGTGAGTGTGAGAAGGGGAGGGAACGCACCCACGGGAAGGCAGGGTCAAAAGCCCCAAGAGGGAAATGGTTGCTGCTGGCAGAGGGCTTTAGTTAGTGGTTTGGGAGTAGCTGGAGCAAATGTGCTGAACTAGCCACCAGATCAGCAGTGCTTGGCCTCCACCTATTACAAGCCAAGCTCTAGTGAGGGAAGCCGCAATGCAGACAGTCCTCAGCAATGGGTGCCAGTGGCCCTGGCATGCAGGATGATGGCATCAGGAAAAAAAACCCCCACCTTGTTTTCCCTCTACCTTATTGCTAGTGGTGGTAGAGAGAGACATGTTCCTCTGGCACTGTAACCGTGGGATAGGGGCCGTGAAACACAAACTATAGAATCAGGTTGAGATAATTAGTTTGTAACCAAGGTAATGAAGCTAACTGACCGTGGCAAGATACAATGCTGCAATGTTCCATGTACAGTCCCTACCAAACTGAACAATAGGTTCGGAGATATTAATCTTATGAAGTAAGTTGCTATGGACAGGTGCACCTACAACAAGGATACTGCGCATGCCTGCAAGAAGAGGGTCACTCAGCAGACTTGGGTGCAAGACCACTGACGACCACCGACTCAAATCACTGAGCATGTGTGACAGGGAGGAGAATATGGAAATGGATTCTAAGAAATGATTATCATAGGACTGCCTTTTCTGAGAAAGATGATGAATATGTATGTTTTGATCCTACATAACCTGTGTGTTGGTGATCACCTGGCATGCACGTTGGGTGGAGCTATCCCCCGTGCATCCAGCGCTGCAATAAAGGATGTCTGCCTTTTAACACTACATTGGTGTTACAAGGCTTATTCCTGGATTTCGGTGACAGCACTAGCAGCAGCTGAGTTTCATCCCTGTGCCTGCCTTTTGCCACAGCACAGGAAGGTATGTCCAAATCTGGCTGGTCCCTCAGGCTGGGGCAGGTGAAGCCTTGCAGTTTCTGTAGCTGATGGTTCTGGGCTGCAGCACCAGGTGCCTGAGCTGGGGGCAGCCCCTGTTGCTGAACAGCTGGTTTGGGAGAGGGGCCACTCACACAGCTGGCCTGGGGCTGAGCCTATGATGGGGCACAACTGTCACCAAAGAGCACCATCCAGTACCTCATGGGGTAGTTTTATTTCTCTATAGTTGTTCTCACTGGGTGTGTTGTTCCAGAACAGCACAGGGTGAAAGTTTAACTAAACAACCTCACATGCTAAATTTGGTGCAGCATGATTTACCTTCCAGTCCTGGGAAGCCAGGCTCTCCAGCTGCTCCTGCAAGAGACAAGAAGAAAATGCTCGTTGGATGATTCGATGTGAGTGAATTACTGTGGCTGCTCCAGCCCCTCCATATGTCCCAAATGTACAGGAGAGGCTAAGTGCTGCAAAGCCGCTGTGCTCTGCTGAGTGTCCCAGCTGGTGCTGCCACCCTGGCCTGGCTGCTCTTTTGATCGGCAGCATCTCTCAGGAACAGCAGGAAGAGCAGGACACAGGGAAGAGAGAAATGCTGCTCCATCTGCTGGAGTGTGTGGGGGATTCATGACTCCATTTCAGTGACTTTTTCTGGGGGCTTTCTCTGTTCAGTCAGGCACCTGTGAGGTTTTGGGCAACAGCTGCTTTTTCATGGGTTCATCATCTCCTGCTTGGGTTTCAGCTGAAGTCTTGGGTGGTTTTGCCCAGGAAATAGCTACATATTCAGCATGCAAAGGGGCTATTTCTCCAGCTAGTCACTGCACTGGTGCTCAGTTCCTGGGTGCCACCTTGTGCTGGGAACTGGTTTCTTTAGAAGAGACTCTTCCCATGTCTGCAGCACACAGATCTTGCTGAAGACCTTAAGCACAGCCTTGATGGAGTGAAAGCCAGTTTCTCAGCAGACATGTTCCTCTTTTCAGGAGCTCATCCTACTGCAAAGAAACTCCCATTCCCTCCTTGCTTCACTCTGTGTCAGCTGTTTGCTGGTGGTTTGATCCTTCTCATAAAGTGGGCTACAATAGCATCGCATGCGAAGTCCAGGCCTGGAGGCTGCTGGAAGCACTCAGCATTGTGTCTCTGCATCAGGCCTCCCAGCTGAAGCACCCCAAAGTTCCTCAGAGAGGGGGATTTGGGCAGGTTTTTTGTGGTGGAGGCAGGTTAGGGTAGGAGTGGGGAATGAGGAGAGGTCTGATTTTATGGACTGATAAAGGTCAGTTGGGAACTTTGAGAAGAGTAGTAGTATCTTCCTCTGTGATGTGGTCCCACTCATGGACACTTTTTCTAGTACTCTCTCCATGCAAGATCTGTACCCCCAAGTCCTGCTTTGCCTGCACTACTTCAGGGCTCATTCTTGGACTATTACCAGCTCTGCCATTCATCTTTAGACCCAGTGTCCCAATGCATGTTCTGAACGTGGGTAGATTTATGGATTAGAGCTGAATATGTTATGCATTACCTTTTGCACCAGGTGGTCCTGCTTTCCCGGGAAGTCCCTGGGCTCCCATTTCTCCTGCAAGGAAAGACTCAGTTTGTATGTGCACATTGCAAATTCACCAGAGGGGAGCTAATACAGAAGCCCAGGCAGCTGGGCCTTGGCTGTCACAGAAACAAGGGAATTGGGTTTTGTTAATTAGATTCAATCTTGCACATATCTTACTTCTTTACTTCTGTTGAAGTTACACTACACTGGTACTGCCAGTGTGTACTAATTTACAGTTCATGTATGAATTTCAGTGAACTTTGTACATCCTGGAGCCAGTCCATGGATTTTGCTGCGGTGGATTTGCTCTCTCTGGTAATGTGATTCACCTCCTCTATGATGAAGGACCCCATCTCCCTTGCTTCCAGTGTAGGGAGTGTCAGTACAGTGCCCAAACTGTTCCCCAGTAGACATGGAGGAGCATTGCAGCCTCCCTCGATGCATCCGGAGTTTTTTTTCACGGCTGGTGTATCTGCTATGGTCCATGCTCGCAGTCTAGACATCAAAGATGTGATTTTTGATGAAGTTCCTGGGCACCAGTTGAAGTCAGTTCTAGTTCCAAAGTCCATCCTTCATTAGTTTTGGGTGATTCTTATGGTCATACCATTGATACAGTATATAGCTATTAACATCATACCACTTAATTTATTGGCTATTTTCACCCAAAATCAAATCGCCTTGGGCTACACACCGGACTTCCCCATCCTTTCTCATCACCCACCAAGCGCACCCTGGTCCCTGAGCAAAAGCAATCCCGCAGATGGGCTTGCCTTTGCCTGAAGCAGGGATAACCCAAACTGTTTTACCCAACATATTTTTTTCATGCGCACTACAGGAACTTTATCCCCCTTCTAGTGGGCGTGGAAATTTTGATTGGGCAGGGCCAGCTCGATTGGCAGCTCCCCTAGTGTTAACTAAGCAGGTGGCCTTTGCTAAACGTGTATCCCAGTGTTTGAGGGTCCCACCACCCATTGCTCTCAGGGTAGTTTTTAGCAGTCCATTGCACCTTTCAATTTTCCCAGAGGCTGGTGCATGACAGGGGATGTGATACACCCACTCAATACCATGCTCTTTGGGCCAGGTGTCTATGAGGTTGTTCCGAAAATGAGTCCCGTTGTCTGACTCAATTCTCTCTGGGGTGCCATGTCGCCACAGGACTTGCTTTTCAAGACCCAGAAGAGTGTTCCGGGCAGTGGCATGGGGCACAGGATATGTTTCCAGCCATCCAGTGGTTGCTTCCACCATTGTAAGAACATAACGCTTGCCTTGGCGGCTTTGTGGGAGTGTGATGTAGTTGATTTGCCATGCTTCCCCATATTTATATTTCAACCATCGTCCTCCGTACCACAGAGGCTTTACCCACTTGGCTTGCTTGATTGTGGCTCACGTTTCACATTGATGGATGATCTGTTAGATGGCATCCATGCTCAAGTCCACCCCTCGATCACGCGCCCATCTGTACGTCACATCTCTTCCTTGATGGCCTGAGGTGTCATGGGCCTGCCGAGCTAGAAATAATTCACCCTTACGCTGCCAGTCCAAATCCACCTGAGCCACTTCAATCTTGGCAGCCTGATCCACCTGCTGGTTGTTCTGATGTTCCTCAGTGGCCCGACTCTTGGGTACGTGGGCATCTACATGATGGACCTTTACAACCAGCTTCTCTAGCCGGGCAGCAATATCTCGCCACAATGGGGCAGCCCAGATGGGTTTGCCTCTGCGTTGCCAGTTGCTCCACTTCCACTGCTGTAACCACCCCCACAGGGCATTGGCCACCATCCATGAGCCAGTAGAAAGGTACAGCGTTGGCCACTTTTCTCTTTCAGCAATAGCTAAAGCCAGCTGGATGGCTTTCACCTCTGCAAACTGGCTCGATTCACCTTCTCCTTCAGCAGCTTCTGCAACTCGCCGTGTAGGACTCCATACAGCGGCCTTCCACCTTCGATGCTTTCCCACGATGCGACAGGACCCATCAGTGAAGAGGGCATATGGTTTCTCATCTTCCGTTAGTTTATTATACGGTGGGGCTTCTTCAGCACGTGTCACCTCCTCCTCCGGCGACATTCCGAAATCTTTCCCTTCTGGCCAGTCTGTGATCACTTCCAGAATTCCTGGACGATTGGGGCTTCCTATTTGAGCCCGCTGTGTGATCAGTGCAACCCACTTACTCCATGTAGCATCGGTTGCATGATGTGTAGAAGGAGCCCCCTCTTTGAACATCCAGCCCAGCACTGGCAGTCGGGGTGCCAAGAGGAGCTGTGCTTCAGTGCCAATCACCTCTGAAGCAGCTCGAACGCCTTCATAGGCTGCCAATATCTCCTTTTCCATTGGAGTGTAGCGGGCCTCGGATCCTCTGCATCCCCGACTCCAAAACCCTAGGGGTCGACCTCGAGTCTCCCCTGGTGCTTTCTGCCAGAGAATCCAGGTAGGGCCATTCTCCCCGGCTGCGGTGTACTGCACATTTTTTACCTCTGGTCCTGCCCGGACTGGCCCAAGAGCTACGGCATGAACTATTTCTTGTTTGATTTGTTCAAAAGCTTGTCGTTGCTCAGGGCCCCATTTGAAATCATTCTTCTTCCGGGTTACATGGTAGAGAGGGCTTACTATCAGACTGTAATTCGCAATGTGCATTCTCCAGAAAGCCGCAACACCAAAGAAGGCCTGTGTCTCCTTTTTGTTGGTTGGTGGGGACATGGCTGCTATTTTGTTGATAATGGATACATTGGGATCTGACGCCGCCCATCATGCCACCTTATGCCTAAAAATTGGATTTCCTGCGCAGGCCCCTTCACCTTACTTTGTTTTATGGCAAAGCCAGCCTGCGGCAGGATTTGGATTATTTTCTTCCCTTTCTCAGAAACTTCCTCTGCTCAGTTGCCCCATACAATGATGTCATCAATGTATTGCAGGTGCTCTGGGGCTTCACCCTTTTCCAGTGCAGTCTGCATCAGTCCATGGCAGATGGTGGGGCTGTGTTTCCACCCCTGGGGCAGTCGATTCCAGGTGTACTGGACGCCCCTCCAAGTGAAGGCAAACTGTGGCCTGCGCTCTGCTGCCAAAGGGATCGAGAAAAATGCATTAGCTATAGCAATTGTGGCATACCATTTGGCTGCCTTTGACTCCAGTTCATGTTGAAGTTCCAGCATGGCTGGCACGGCAGCACTCATCGGCGGTGTGACTTCATTCAGGCCACGATAGTCTACCGTCAGCCTCCACTCTCCATTGGACTTCCGCACTGGCCATATGGGACTGTTAAAGGGTGAGTGGGTTCTGCTGAGCACTCCCTGACCCTCCAGTTGACGAATTAGCTTGTGGATGGGAACCAGGGAATCTCTGTTGGTGCGGTATTGCCGCCGGTGCACAGTTGTAGTAGCAATCGGCACCTGTTGCTCTTCAACCCTCAGCAACCCTACAACAGAAGGGTCCTCCGAGAGACCGGGCAAACTAGACAATGGTTCAGTTTCCTCCGCTTCCAAGGCACCTATTCCAAAAGCCCACCGGTAGCCTTTTGGGTCTTGCAAATACCCTTTCCGGAGGTAGTCTATGTCCAAGATGCACGGAGCCTCTGGCCCAGTCACGACGGGGTGCTTTTGCCACTCATTCCCAGTTAGACTTACTTCAGCCGCCAACAGAAGAGTCAACTGTTGGGATTCCCCCGTCACACCAGAAATAGATATCGGTTCCACCCCTTTCTAGTTGGATGGCATTAGGGTACACTGTGCACCGGTGTCCACTAGGGCCTTGTGCTCCTGTGGGTCCGATGTGCCAGGCCATCGGATCCACACAGTCCAATACACTCTCTTGTCCCTTTCCTCCACCTGGCTGGAGGCAGGGCCCCTCTAATCCTGCTCATCATGTTCACTACTCATCTCTTGCAAAAAGGACTTAGAAATCCTTTCAAGAGGATCAGAAGTGCGATCAGGCCTTCCACTTGACCTGGCGGGCTGCCCGGTGGAAACTGGAGCAGCATTCTTTCTGGAAGAGGCCCTTTGTACAGCCATCTTGCCTTGTAGCTCATGTACGCGTGCCCACAGGGTTGAGGTGGGCTTCCCATCCCATTTCCTCATGTCTTATCCGTGGTCACGCAGATAAAAACCACAGGATACCTCGTGGTGTGTATGCTCCATATCCCCTCTCCGGAACAGAAAAACGCTTACTGAAATACGGGTCTGTGCAGGTGGGGAGTACGATATATCCTCTTTGAGTTGCCGGACATCCCGGGACAGTTTCTCCACAGCCGAGACAAGGGAGGAAGAAAGGCTCTCTTCATATTGCCGGAGTCGGCCAGCCACTTCATCCACCGTGGGTGTCTCTTCACTTTTCCAGTCGATTACTGCCAGTGAGTTGGCGTACGATGATGGTGCACTTCGCACAAATTTTCGCCACATGGTTCGGGTACACTGGACTTCATCGGGGTCTGGGGGCAACTGTGTGTTGTCCGGATCATAATAAACCATTTCCCGCACAGCTAGTTCCCTCAGATATTGGATACCTCTCTCCATGGTGGTCCACTTGCCTGGCCGACATACGGCATCTTCGCTGAAAGGATACCTTTCCCTCACACTTGACAGGAGTCGCCTCCAGAGGCTGAGGGCCTGTGCCTTCTTCCCCATTGCCTTGTCAATGCCCGCTTCCCTAGACAGGGATCCCAGCTGCTTGGCCTACCTGCCCTCCAGTTCCAGGCTACCGGCCCTGTTATCCCAGCAGTGGGGCAGCCAGGTAATAACGTGCTCCCCTGGAAGGCGGCTGAAATCTTTCCGCATATCTCGCAGCTCACTCAGGGACAGGGATCGGGTGGTTACTTCTGGTTCTGGCTCTTCTTCTGGTTCCCGTGATGGTCCCGGTTCATCGTCATCATCTCTCACTAAGCGAACCGATTTCTTTGTGTATTTCTTTTTGTGTATGGGGCGACTGATACTGGCATGGGTCGATCTTTTGGCTCAGCTGCAGTGCCTGTTGCAGGGGCTTGGGTAGCTGCAGTGCCTGTAGGTCCGCTCTTTCCTGCTGGATGGTGCTGCCTACTATCAAGCAGTGTTTGCTAATTTGTGGCCAGGGCCCAGCACAGTGCAGTAAATTGTGTCTCCTTGGAATCCCCACAGCATTTTTCTTTCAAATATTCTACCATTTTTTTCAGGGTCTTGCAGCTGTTTGGGAGTGAAGCTGCAAACCATCGGGGGGGTGGGTGGGTGGGGTGGGGTGTGTGAAAAAGTCTCTAGATACCCTCCCATACTCTCCCACATGCCATGCCAGCCCTGACCATTCAGCCTTGGGGAAGATCCCTGGGGGGTATTCTTGAAACAATTTTTGCTAACCCTGAACAGGACTTGGAAAACATTCAGGAGACCTAGCAATAGGGATATACTGGCCTGAACATTCCAAGGGTATTCAAAATTCTCAAAAATTGTTGTAACCAACCAAAAGGGAAAAGGGGAGGTGAAAGAGTGGAAGAAGGTATCCCCCCCCCCCGTCTTCCCCATAGATTGGGTGCAATGATTAATCAATTCTGAAAGATATTGACCGAGGTATGGGCATGACCGAAATGCTACGTACAAGTACCAGCTCAGACTCATGACTGTCGATGATATCTTATCATAAGTCATTATCACACAATACAACAACATGAGAACACGAACCCCTCTGCCAGAGGTGATAAACAGCGCCGCAGGGATTACATAAACACAGGTTTACAAATCAGAGCCATGTGACCAAACAGACCATCGTTATGACCAGTGACTGTTTCGATAACATTATAAATGCTTATAACAATTTTGTTTTAACACACTTGGGTCAGACTTGTCGTTATCACAAGCCCTCGTGCCCCACGTTGGGCGCCAAAAGGACTGACGTGGTTTAGGCCCAGCTGGCAGCTGAGCGCCACGAGCCACTCACTCATGGGTCCCCCGGTGGGATGGGGAGGAGAACGGAAAAACAATGGCAAAGCCTTGAGGGTTGGGATAAGGGCAGTTTACTGGGACAGCAAGGGAGAGAGAAAACAATTAACAACAGTATTGATAACAGATATTCACAATGGGTGATAACAGAGAACGATTTTACCAATCCAACGACCAGACTCTCAGCCCATCCCAGAACCGCACCGAAACTGGAACTGCAACGAAACCGCGCCACCCCCTCCCCTGCCCCACTAGCCCCCTTTTATGGTGAGCATGACATCACATGGTATGGAATAGCCCCCAGCGAGCTTGGGTCACCTGTCCTGGCTCCTCGTGACATTAACTCTATCCTTGCCAGAACCAGGACACATTTCACACCCCAGGACTACTTCAGACTTGTGACAGGACTCAGGGGAAAAAAAAGACGACTCCATGTGTACCAGCACATCTCTAGATATGGTGTTTTCCACTTCTATTCAACTCTACAGCTGCTCACAGAAGCCAGTGCCAGGGTAGCCACTGCTCCAGCCTCGGCTTGCTTCCCCTATCTCAAAGCAAGAAAGCCATCTCATATCACAGGGTTCACCACTGGCTTTTGGGACCTCACCTTTTGTTCCTGGGACACCTGGTTCTCCTTTTGGGCCAGAGGCACCTGGGATCCCTGGGCATCCTTGGAGAATGGCGAGCCGGTCAGCGTCACCCAGTCCCACTATTCTCACCTCTGAGGAAATGAAGACAGCCTTTGTGGAGATTATTAGGGCTCTGAAACATCTTGGAGAGGAAATTGAACCCTCTGGAGTTTAAGAACAGTGCAAGCAAAAGCAATGAGGGTGGGATTTTGGAGGTGTTGTATGGATTAACAGATGGCATAGAGATCTCACATATTAAAGGAGCTAGACACTGAATCTCTCTTGTGTGAGACTACATCTATGACAAATGTACTGTAGCTTAATAAAACAAAAGCTGAGAGGTGCCCTGGGGGTTATTGACAGCATAGTAAGTGACCTTGACGGATCTGTGGACAGTAAAAGTACTACCAAATTTCCAGCAGGTCACTTTGAAACTGCCCCTATTGCCTTCCCGAGGAATATAGACAGAAAGCTGTGCTGTGCAACATCTCCAGGCTGCCAGGGTGCCTGGCACCCAGCAAGCATTTCACTGATCCTTTGTATTGTTCTGCATCCTTTAGCAACTGGGACAAGGCACCATGAACAAAACCACTTAACCGGGATGGGAAAAAACCTCAATTGGGACAGCCTGGAGATCCCATTGGTGAGTAGGGGAGGATATTTGGTTGGAGCCAGCGGTTTTGTAAAGTGGTTGCTGAGACTTCGCCCTCTTACCCTCCTCCCACTTGCAGCCAAATCTAAAGAAGCATTGAAGGAAAAAAAAATAATCATATATTTCCCCCCACCTCCCCCAAGCTCCTTGTGTTATGGGGGGAGATGAAACATGCTGTCTCAGTGGGATGGCAGTAGGATTTGTGCCCCACTCACCTGGGCAGGTGTCCTGGGCATCACAAATAGTTGCTGTTAGACTAAGCAGGGCCAGGAGGGTTGGGGCTGCCCTCCCCATGGCCGGCACTGCTCTCCGCTCTCTGCACAGCTCCCCTCATCCACGTCCCAGGCGCTGTGGTTAGCATTGACCCATCTAAGCCTTTTATACCTAACAAAAAACACCCAGTGCAAGCTCCACCTCTGTGCTTGCCCACTGCCTGCTCTCAGGTCTGGGACTATGGCTGGGTCTCAAACTGTTTCCTGCCTCATCTCCATCCTCTGCAAATTTTGCATGCCTTTCCCTTCCTATATTTTATTTCTAGTGGAAATGAACCAGCAAAAACATAGGCTTAGCTAAGTGCAGACAGCTCCCCTCATCCTGCCTGCTAGTGGCCCTTTACAAAGTGTAGTGCTTACTGTGTAGATGGGGAAACTGAGGCACTGGGAGACGGAAAGCCCAAGGTCAGCTGAGGCTGCAGGCAGAAATAAGCTGCACAGCCTGGCTCATGCTTCAATGCTCTGCCTGTCTGGCAGCCTAGCGTCAGTTTGCAGCCCTTCAGAAGTTTCAGTTTATACATGATCCATGACTGATATGGAATTAAAAATCTGTATATCCAGGCAATGTTAAGTGGGCAGAGCATGTTTGATTTTTCTTTTCGCCACCTGTTTTTTTCCTCCAGTCCTTGTTCATTGTAATAGTGAGCAGGATTTCTGTTTTGCTTTGCTGTTTCTATGCCCTGTGCTCTGCTCATTTGTGACAGCATTACTAGAGGTCCAAACTGCCTTATCAAGTTTGACTCCCACGCTACCTGTAGACACGGAGCCTGTAAAGTTTATGAATTTTAGCAGTGGGCAGAATTTAAGTTTTTTGTGTCCTTATTGCTGCATCCCAGTTCAGAGGAGACTGTGATTTCTTGGAGCCTCTTCCAGCTATCAGGATATCAGAGGCTGGAACATAGCTCCTCTCAAGCATCACTTCTATCATGAAGTTGCTCTAACATCCCAAATTCCAATGATATAATGACAGCCTACTTCAATGTTAAGCAAATGTGAGGGGGTGGGGGAGGGGGGGGAACTGCCAATGAGCAAGCTTAGTCCAAAGTAGGTCAGGCCCCTGAGGTTAGATTTTAAAATTGGTCAAGTGATCAATATGGCCTTAATTGCTTTTCCTCATCCCAGGATCCAGTGGAGGCTGCTGAGGGCTGATGATTTACACCATTAGCAACTCTTTTTTCTATCTAGATTCTCCCTTGAGCCCTGGGAAATATCCCCAGAGAGTTTCAAAAGTCCAGGATCCACTTTGGGGATAAGAAAACAAGAATTTGGATAGCAGGATAATTTTTCCAACATATTGCCTGTTGATGGACCAGACGAATGTCACACAGCTGGAAGTTATACCTGCATGAGGTGAATTATTTGGTTCTTGGTGAAGGTTTTGCATATGCTTCTCCTATTGTCCCCATTCAGGCCTCAAATATCCCATTTCTTAGTGACCACTGCATAACAATATTTACTTCCTTCTTCTTCACTGGGGGATTTTCATATAGTTAGGCAGCTGCAGAGCTTGGAGTAGGAAACTATTTCCCACAACAGGCACCACTATCTGCAGTGCTGTATGTCAAGCATAACTTAGCCCACTACAGGTTTTCTGGCTCCCTCCATATATTGTGCAATACAAGCCATAAAACCATGCTGGATTTTTTTTATATGGAGAATAATGGCTGGATTTTCAGGAGAGCCGAGGGACAGACTTCCCTGGTTTCCTGCAGGGCTGGATCCTATTGTAGTTTCTGTATTGCAAATCTTTTCAGATTAGTTTAATGGTATCAGCTAGAGTGACAAGTATTCAGCTGAGCCTGGAGAGGAAAGGTGTAGATTTGGTGTTCATGGTTTGGCTAATGTGCCACTCAGTCCAGTATTATGCTTGCTGATTTGATGCCCATTGTGGTTTTGGTAGGGCTACTGAGTGACTGTTACTCAGAAGAGTATAAGGTTTAATCGAACATTTACTTTATTTTTGCTTGTTTCAGCACAAATGAATCTTATAGAAAGTGACTTTTTCCTCTTCCTTTAGCCTGGGCTGGGAGTAAAGACCAAGGATTGAGTGCTGCTGGAGTTGGACCGTTGTCCTGCATGGAGCTAAAATCCAGCTGAAATCCAGCTCTGACAAGCTGTGTCGCTGAAAAATTTCCTGAAAGCCACAGACGAACCGCAGCCTTCCTGCCAGGCCATGTTGGCCTGAATTTCATCTCCGACAGCTGATAGGAGTATTTGTATCCTTTGCCTGTCTGTGTGGCAGATGCACCCGCCCCGACAAAGCCTGTGGGAAAAACTTTCCCACCACAGTTTGAATATGCCCGCAGGGGAGTGGCCGTTTCAGTTGATGGAATACAAAGCTGAGGTCTTCGGCCAAGGGGAGGGCTATGTGACCGTATATGACCACAGGTCAGATTCGAATTGGGTATAAATGGAGTCCTGTGAGAGGACCATTTTGAATGGGTCTCCCTCAGAGCAGTGGGTCTGTGGTCGAAGGCTCTCCCCGTGGGTTGGGACGTCACCTACGGTTCATCTTCTGTACAGACTGAGAGACCTCATCTTACATGGTTGAGCGATTATGTGCATTTTGGGTCATCAACCATAAACCTTAGAAGCAATTAAGTCAGCGGTGTATTACTGACATCACGATTGACATCCTGAACCTGTGGATGGTTAATGTCTGTTGGAGTCTCAAAGCAGTTTCAGTTAGAGTAATATTTAGGGTTGGTGGTTTTTTTTTCCCTTCAATCTTGTAAAATAAATCTCATTTTTTGTTTGTTAACTAGACTGGCCTAGTTTGTGAGGTTCCATGACAGCCTGCCAGTTGACACCCTCTGCCAAACTGTCATGACCTCCATGGTATTAAAAGGCATTGAGGTTGGAGATGTGGCGCTGATGGTACCACCAGGAACCTTTGTAGGTTACAGCAGTTATTAGAGGCTGCATTGATATCACAGTCTTTGGTGGAAAAAGGCATGTTTTTGTGTCTGACCCAATGAACCCCCGTGGAGAAAACCAACAAGTCTTGTTAAAACGCCAACTTCCATGTGCCCTGTCCCCACCACCATGGCTGGTCCATCCTGCACATCCTTTCTGGCTTTACAGGAACATGCAATCCTCTGCAGCAGGGCAAAGTCCCTGCCTCACACCTCTCCTTCTTCCAGCCCAGGGTGGCAAGGACCTGTTGAACGAGAATGGAGGAGGCAGTTTGGACTAGTGGCATGGTCTCTGGCATCAAAGATATTTAGGTATGTCTCTATGCTGTTACATGTTTGTCATGGTTTAGCCCCAGCTGACAGCTAAGCACTAAGCAGCTGCTTGCTCACAATGCCCCACCCCCCCACCCCCTGGTGGGATGGGGAGGAGAATTGGAAGAAAAAGGTAACACTCATGGATTGGCATAAGGACGGTTTACAAGGTTGGGTACATTGGACTTCACCAGGATCTGTGGGTAACTGCGTGTTCTCCGCGTCATAATAAACCATCTCCCACACAGCTAATTCCCTCAGGAACTGGATACCTCCCTCCATGGTGTTCCCCTTGTGTGGACAACATACATCATACTCATGTTTCAAAGGAGTCGCCTCCAGAGGCTGAGGGCTTGTGTCTTTTTCCCAATTGCCTTGTCAATGCCCCCTTCCCTAGACAGGGATCCCAGCTGCTTGGCCTACCTGCCCTCCAGTTCCACGCCCTGTTACGCCAGCATCAGAGCAGCCAGGTGACAATGTGCTCGCCTGGATGACAGCTGAAATCTTTTTGTGTATCTTGCAGCTTGATCAGGAACTGGGATCGGGTGATGACCTCTGGTTTTGCATCTTCTGTTCTCATGATGGTCCTGGTTCATTGCCATCCCTCACTAAGCAAACTGATTTTTTTTGTGTATTTCTTCTATACAGGGCTGACTGATACTGGCACCGGTTGGGTTTTTTTTTTTGTTCAGCTGCAGTGCCTGCCACCAGGGTTGGAGTAGCCACAGTGCCTGTTGCTGTTTTCCCTCTCTTCCCCCGATGGCACTGCCTAATATTGATCAGTGCTTGGTAGATACAGGGCCCAGCAAAGTGCAGTAAGTTGTGCCTCTTTGGAATAGCCACAGCATTTCCCTTTCAAATAGTCGATCACTTTATCAGGGTCCTGCAGTTGTTCTGGAGTGAAGTTCCAAACCACTGGGGATGAGAAGGTCTCTAGATACCTGCCCATATTCTCCCACATGCCATGCCAGCACTGACTATTCAGCCTCAGGACAGATCTCTGGGTGGTATTCTTAAATTTTTTTGTAACCATGAACAGGACTTGAAACACATTCAGGAGACCCAGCAATAGGAACATGCTGGCTTGAGCATCCCAAGGGTATTCAAAATTCTCAAAAGCTGCTGTAACCAGCATGAAGGAAAAAGTGGAGGTGAAGGTGAAAGTATCCCCCCCCCCCCCCTTCCCCACAGATTGAGTGGTATTATTAATCAATTCTGAGAGATGTCATCTGAGGTAAAGGCGTGACAGCAAGGCCTCATACAAATACCAGCATAACCTCATGACCAGTGATGTTATAATGTCATAAGTCAATATCACACATTACAGCAAAATGAGAAACCTAAACCCTCTCCCAGAGGTCATAAACGGTGCCACAGGGAATACATAGGGCAAGTAAGGGTTTACACACCACAGCCATGTGAACCAAATGAAACAAATTAATGAGTAGTAATAAGGGAAGGGAAGGGAAGATTCTCCTAGTAGCTAGCAACAGCATGAAACAATGAAATCAGCTGGCAGGTCTGTAATCAGGGCTAGCCCTCAATCACAATTGCAAGAAGAGCATTTCTATAGGCAAAACTGGAGGCAGAGACACCAAGGGACATTTTTGATCCAATAGAACTTGAGTTCTCCTCTCATTCTTGCCATTCTTTTCCAGGCTCTCTAGAGATGGGAGCAACCCTCCAAAGGATCCACAAAGACTCCTGACATTGTCCAACTGTAGAAGATGTCCTCTTGCAGAAAAACCACCTCACCCCTCCCAACACTGAGATCTAGTCACCAGTCCTGGTATTCTGACTAATGCCATACAGTGTTGACTGGAAACTTTCTGTGCAAATAGTGGATGTAAATAATTTTCCTGTGCTGCAAAATACTAATTAATTAGTAATTAGAAAATATACTGGTACATGAAACAAGTGGCTTTCCCTTCAGTCACCCTCAAAGTGAAGAATTTTTTCCTCATGTTCAGATGGAGCTTCCTGTGTTCCAGTTTGTGCCTCGTGCACCTTGTCCTGTCACTGGGCACCACTGAAAAGTGGTCCCATCCTCTTGATATCCACCCTTTAGATATTTATAAGTATTGATCAGATCCCCTCTCAGTCTTCTCCAGACTCAACTGACCCAGCTCTCTCAGCCTTTCCTCGTAAGACAGATGCTCCAGTTCCCTAATGACCTTTGTAGCCCTTTGCTGGACTCTCTCCAGTAGTTCCCTGTCTAAAGACAATGGATGGGAACATGCCAGTATTCATGTTGCAGCTCTGGGGAGCCCCATCCATGTACACGAGCCGTGGCAGTCAAGATTCCTTGCAACCTCAGTAATAACTTGAATTAATCGCAAACTGCTGAATACAGAGTGTGGAACTTGTGGCTTAACACTGAGAATGTGATTATGCTGGGGGAGTCTGAGAGCTCTGGGAGAGCCAGCCCTAGGACAGCACATCATGGACTTCTCATGTAGGTGGAGACATCCATCATCTCTGCAGTGCATGCCGGGCTGAACAGCTCTGGTGAAGTTCTTCAAACCCACCAATGAACAAATGTGATTTTTGGAAACATGATGGTCTATTTCCAAAACCACTTTTTTTTCCCCCTCAGAATCACCATTTTATAAGGAACTTCGGAACACATAAGTTGCAAACAACAGATTATTGAAATTCAGCAGCTCTTTCCCAGGGATACTTCAAGGTAGAGAGGCTATTTCAAAATATGGTAGCTCACACCGTCTTTTCCAAACCTACCCACCCATGTTAAGACAAACCTGCAGCTGCACTGTGGTATAAAAGACGTGGTTTGAAGGGTCCTGTGAGCATGAGCTCTCTAGCAGTGGCATACCATGAACCAAGACACACACCTATCCAAAACCACAGACTCAATTACCTATGGTCTACATGCACTGGGATTTTCCCTCTCACGCATAGGGTTCCTGAGCTCTAACATCCAATTTTACAAGCAAGTCATCTGTACATAGTCATGTCTTTTCTAAAGCAGCATTTCCCTCAAATTTCAGCATAGCACCAACTCACCCAAAGGCCTTGCATGTTGAAGACTGGGTCCATCAATGACTTCAGTGGATTGTCTCTGCTTTGAGCTTAGGGTGCAGGTTTCTAATCTATTAAAAAGTCCCTTGTATGATGATCCCTGCCTGACACCTGGACATTTTCAGTTGTGAAGCTCTAAGCCAGTCGATGGCCAGAGAGAGGATAAGTCGCACCTCGGACTTTTTCAAATCCTGTCGTAAACTGCAGCCCCAGTGTTAGTAGGGCTGTGAATGGGGCCATTAGACACTTTTCAGGAAAGAAAAGTGGGGCTGGGACCTTTTGTTTGTGACGTGGTTTAGGCCCAGCCGGCAGCTAAGTGCCACGCGCCGCTTGCTCACCCCTCCCCCAGGGGGATGGGGAGGAGAACGGAAAAACAACGGCAAAGCCTTGAGGGTTGGGATAAGGGCAGTTTACTGGGACAGCAAGGGAGAGGGAAAACAATCAACAACAGTGCTGATAACAGGTATTCACAATGGGTGATAACAGAGAACAAGTTACCGATCCAACGACCGACAACCGGACGCTCAGCCGGTTCCAGAACTGCGCCAGAACCGTGCCGCCCCCTCCCCTGCCCAACTAGCCCCCTGTTTATGGTGAGCCAGGCCATCGGATCCACACAGTCCAATACACTCTCTTGTCCCTTTCCTCCACCTGGCTGGAGGCAGGGCCCCTCTAATCCTGCTCATCATATTCACTACTCATCTCTTGCAAAAAGGACTTAGAAGTCCTTTCAAGAGGATCAGAAGTGCGATCAGGCCTTCCACTTGACCTGGCGGGCTGCCCGGTGGAAACTGGAGCAGCATTCTTTCTGGAAGAGGCCCTTTGTACAGCCATCTTGCCTTGTAGCTCATGTACGCGTGCCCGCAGGGTTGAGGTGGGCTTCCCATCCCATTTCCTCATGTCATATCCGTGGTCATGCAGATAAAAACCACAGGATACCTCGTGGTGTGTATGCTCCATATCCCTTCTCCGGAACAGAAAAACGCTTACTCCTAATAGCTGAAATACGGGTCTGTGCAGGTGGGGAGTACGATATATCCTCTTTGAGTTGCCGGACATCCCGGGACAGTTTCTCCACAGCCGAGACAAGGGAGGAAGAAAGGCTCTCTTCATATTGCCGGAGTCGGCCAGCCACTTCATCCACCATGGGTGTCTCTTCACTTTTCCAGTCGATTACTGCCAGTGAGTTGGCGTACGATGATGGTGCACTTCGCACAAATTTTCGCCACATGGTTCGGGTACATTGGACTTCATCGGGGTCTGGGGGCAACTGTGCGTTGTCCGGATCATAATAAACCATTTCCTGCACAGCTAGTTCCCTCAGATATTGGATACCTCTCTCCATGGTGGTCCACTTGCCTGGCCGACATACGGCATCTTCGCTGAAAGGATACCTTTCCCTCACACTTGACAGGAGTCGCCTCCAGAGGCTGAGGGCCTGTGCCTTCTTCCCCATTGCCTTGTCAATGCCCGCTTGCATTGCCTGGCAGGGCAGCCCGGCCTAAGAGCGAGATGTAGGAGGAGCTACGGAGGCATCTGGGTGCTGTAGGCAAGCCCAGCTCAGGCTCTTTTGCCTCCTCTTTAGAGCAGGAATACTCACCAGCTTGGCTGCGCCTGGGGGCTCTGGAGAGTGGGAGAGGGCCCCGAGGTGCCCTGGACCATCTCACCTTGGCTACATCAGCAGCTCGGAGGGCATCCAAGGCCAGGAGCTCCATGTCTTCCAGCTCCCCAGGGTACAGCTCAGCCATCCCGCACACAAGGTCCAGTTGTAACCGTAGGATAAGGGGGGGGCCATACCTTGTAACCAAGGTAATAGGTAATGGAGCTAACTAACCATGGCAAGTGGCAAGATGACCGTGTCAAGATACAATGCTGCTATGTTCCTTGTACAGTCCCTACCCAACCGGACAATAGGCCCGGGAATATCAATCTTATGAAGTAAGGACAGGTGCAGATGTACCTGCACAACAAGGATACTGCGCATGCCTGCATGAAGGGGGTCACCCAGCGAACACGAGTGCAAGACCACTGACGACCACCAGAGACCCCTGAGGACCACCAACTCAAATCACTGAGCATGCGTGACGGGGAGGAGAATATGGAAATGAATTCTAAGAAATGATTATCATAGAATCACCTTTTCTCGAAAAGATAATGAATATGTATATTTTGATTCTATATAACCTGTATGTTGGCGATTACCTGGTATGCACGTTGGGTGGAGCTATCCCCCGTGCATCCAGCGCTGCAATAAAGAATGCCTGCCTTTTAACACTACATTGGTGTTACGAGGTTTATTCCCGGATTTCGGTGACACAGTTGCAGAGGCAGGTGGGCCAGCTCCTGCGACACAGAGAGCCACAGCACCCAGTCACCCCAGCGAGCCCCGGGGGTCCCCTGCACACTGTGACAGTGGATGGAGGGGAGCAGGAGGACCTCGCTGAGCCAGGAGGAATCCCACCAGCACAGCTCCTTGGGCACCTCTGCCTTTGCAGGAGGGGCGGGTGGGATGACGGCATGTTGAGGAGGAGCTCAACTTCCTCAGGGCATCCTGCACCGCCCGGTACCGGGCGGTCACCTTCTGTCCAGCGCGGCCTTTCGCAAGCATCTTCTCAATGTTGTTCTCCAGCTGGTGAATCGCCTGGGGCGCAGACGGGAGGGGGACACAGGGTGACCCCACATGCTGAGCCTGGCACCCACCCGGGAGGGTGCAGGGCTTGGATTAAACCCCCCCGTGGGTGCTGCCACCCCAGGAAGGGGTCCTGCGTACCTGCACCTGGTGCCGCTTGTCATCCCTCTCGGCGTCCTACAGCTGCTGCAGCTACCTCTGCAGCTCATCCCGGGTCTGGCTCTGCTGCCTCACCCAGTACAGCAGCATGTCGCACGTCCTCCTCCGCTCACAGATTTCGGCACGGAACTTCTCCAGGGCCACCTGGATTGGCACGGGAGAGTTTGCCAGGCTGGAGGCAGGGCTAGCTGGGCACCCACGAGACAAGGGGGCACAGCCTGGAAAACACCCCCCAAGGTAGAGCCGGGGACGCTGGGATGCTTCTCCGGGACGTTGTCACTCCCTTGGCAGGACAGGCTGTAGGAGAGCTTTGCTCTGGGGGGGCTGGCTGGGGCAAGGCGGAGGTGGGCATCTGCTGATGGCAGCGGTGGGCCGGGCTTCAGGACTCTGCGTAATGCAGACGCGGGGCTGGGCGTCAATCAAATCCATCGGTGCCCCAGATGCGGCTGCTGGCGGAGAGCGGTGGCACCGCTCTGTCCCTGCAAGAGGTCCCAGGCAAAGGCAGCTCTGCGGGGCCAGCGCCTCGATATCCATGGGCTTGGAACCAGGTCATGACCTTGGGGCAGGCAGTCAAGGGCACAGACAGCATCTCTCTCCCAGGGATGCAGCTGGACCCTGCAGGAACCCCAGCAGCCCTGGGGACACGGCAGAGGGCAAAGGAAGTTCAGGGAGCCAGAGGAGGACCTGCGCACATGGCTCCTACCGTGGAAAGGGACCCATGGGACCGCAGGTGAACACCCCGGCTCTCACCACACCAGCCGCAGGGTGCTGCCCTTGTGCCGGCACCAGGTCCCTCCGCCGTGCACCTCGTTATTCCAAGGGTCCCCGGAGCCCCAGCCCCTGCCAGCAGCCCGTACCCGCCCGACCCTGCCATTACCTCCACCATCTTCCTGGCCAAATCCATGCCCACGTGCCTCTGTGCTCCGCAAGCTGCAGAGATGGGCAACTTGCTGCGCTGTGGGCAGGAAAGGGGCAGAGAGAACATCACCACCAGCCTGGGGAAGGTCACATCCTGCTCCTGGAGAGAGCCGCTGGAGGAGCTGGCTCCGCAGGGCCAGCACCAGGCAGGGTACAGCAGATGGCACCTACCGGTATCGCCTGGACGCTGCCCCGGGCACGGACATCCTCCTGCACCGCCTCGCGCAGGCGCGGGAGCGGCTCTCTCTTCTGACGGAGCTTTTCCTCACAGCACTGGGCGAAAACCTTCCTCCCTTGCTCTGCAGGACATTAAGGCGCTGCTGTTGGCACCGTGCAGGACCAAGAGCCCCCCACCCGCCCCCACCAAGCCCAAGGGGCAGCACCTTGCAAGGCCACCATGGTGCGCAGCTCCTGGGCATGCTGGCTGAGCTTTGCCTTCCGGCCCTGCGCTGCGCTGGTGCTCCCACCTCGGCCCTCCAGCCCCGCAGCAGCCATCATGGCTCCGATGGCCGGTGGGGCCGTGGCCGGGCCGTGACCACGGACGCAGCCCAGCTCCCGTTGCCCGTGGAACCGTTGCTGTGACACCTCCAGATGCGGCACGCCGCACACCTCCTGCTTGGCCATCCCGCTCTGTTTCCCATCACTGTGGCTACAGTGGTTGCAACCCGCCCAGCCGCGGAACCCTCCGCGCCCCACCAGGAACAGGGTGAGGACCATTGCGGAAGGAAAAGACGTCTACAGGTAACCCAGACATGTCCAGCGCTCTCCTGGCAGCTGCCAGCGTATTTCAAATGGCAAGGGGAGTCCACCACTACCCAGATCTGTACCTTTGGAAGTTACAGTTCATTAGTGAGGAAGCGATTGTGCGGGCACTTACAACCATGGAAACAGGCCAGAACAAACCAGCTCCCAATATTGACATTTATCTCGATGCTCACCATACGTTCTTGCTGAACTACAAATACAACAAGAAAGGCAAGCATGTACATTTAGTTGTTGATAAAGAAAATCAAGCCCCCTCTACCAGAAAAAAAATCCTCAATGTTTGATTTGCAGAAAGACTTTATAAAGAAATTGCCTTCCTAGCACCAAGCTCGTAAATCAGCTCAGATTAAGTTTCTGTAACTCCAGATCTTTCACCTGCAGCCATCCGACTGTGCTCTAGCTGTTGAACATCGGGAAAAAAGAAACGACAGGATTGTGAAATCAAGCATCACCGACATGGTATCATCTGAGGCTCTCACTCAGTGTCTCGTTTGCAGATTTATCAGTTGCATGTTAGCACTAATTGCCAGTGACAAGCTAAATATCAACATTATCATCTTCAGCGCTTCATAAAGTATGCAGGAAGAGATGGCCGCTTGAAAAACAAGCGGTCAAGGATTTGTATGCACAAGGAATCGTGTCAATCTCTCCACGCGTGTAGACATCTCCACAGAGGCTGTGCCCACATGGCAAATATAGTCATTGTGCCACTAAACTTTCCTAGGCAGAACTGAAACACCACAGAAGATCACCATGGGGGTAGGAGAAAGCATTTTAAAATGGATAAAATGGTTCAAGAATCAGGAAATTCTGTGCATGTATTAGAAAGCAGCATAAAAAGAGAGAGGCTAAAGGACAGCTGCCAGAATTGTTCTCTACCCCACTAAGAAGAAAAGGAGCACATACAAACAGTTATCGCCAGGGAGTTAGGGCCCAACAAAGCCTGTCTAACTCAATGGCCAGGGGCCACCGCTGCCTGTCCCACACGCATTTTATCACATGAGAACAGCTCACAAGCGCAGGCTGACCCTTCAGCCTACAAAAAGCATCGCCACGGCCACAGAGACCTCCTAGACTAGTAACGAAAAATAATTCTTTTATTTCTTTCTCTATCTGTAATATATAAAGAGATGATAGTTCATTTTTATTAATGTAGCTAAATATATTTTATGAATACCTTATCTGGAGAACATCTTTTTTTTTTTCCTAAGTCAGCAAGTACTGTTATAGCCAGTGAAGGAAATCTCTAAGAATGGCCCTTTAAAGTACTCTAATTATCGAGCAGCCAATTACAGAAGGCTAAGTCAGTTTTCACGCTGCCACGAGATCAGTTCAGACACGATCCACGCTTTGCACCTGTTTCAGAGTGAAAATGCAGCTCCCTTTTCTTCAGGTTCCTCTCCTCATGTACAAAACCCAGCTCTCAGCCACATACGCCATCTTCCGCTCAACACCGACAACTTCAAGAAAAACCTCTTGGCACTGTATCAGTCAGATGCTCTTCAACTGCAACCCTTCATTAAAGCAAACCAAAGCCAGAGTAACTTCCACATCAACTCTTAACTCAATCCTCAGTAGTGCAACTCTGACACCAAATGTTCCTACAGGCAAACCCATCTGTAAACAAATGAGTGTAAAATGATTAAAAAAACCCCCACACTGCATGGAAAAATCCCAAAGGATTAGTGTCAGAAAATATGTGGCAGCAAGAGATTGGAAAAAAACCACGAAGGCCTAACAGAATAGAGCGGCTAACACCAGTCATTTCGTAGGATGTTGTTCAAGTAGAACTGTGCCAGGAAGGTTTTCCTTATTCAAGCTTTTCATCTCCTTCCTCCACGTCTTTCAGACTGAGCAATCCCAGTGTTCCTTTCCCTTTTGTCTCACTCCGGATTGTTTAGTTCCTACGAAGGACTTCGCAGAGTTGATCGGCGATTTCTATCATCTTTCCACAGTTCTGCAGTTCCATGTCCATGCTGGGGACATGTCTCTTGACTAGAGACATTGCTGGATTCTGGTCTGTTTTCAGAAAGACTTTTACCAATACCAAATTTTACTTTACCACAGACTATTGTTGAACAAACTAATTAACCACTGTCAAAATACAGGCCTGACCCACCAAGTACACAAGAGGAATGCTCCATATTTGCAAAGGAAATCATCGGTGTGTAGGAGAGGCGCTGCAAAGAGAAATGACACGGGGCTTCTCCTCAGCTCCAAGCAGCAGTCTCTGAGTAATAAAAGCTACTTCCAAGCTTTCATCAATAGGGTTGTGTGAAATGAAAAACTACAAACTACCCCTCTGATTTAGAACCTCTGGTAATCTTGCAGCTTATCTAAACCACTTCCATAGATTAATTCATCTCCCAGTAAACTGTACAGGTGTAGTCAAATCAAGTAGGAAACACAAGAATCGCTTGACCGCTTACACTTTCCAACTGTTTGTGGAAGTCTTTGTTCTCAATAACTTTAATCAGGGGCTTGAGCTTCTCTTTCAGTTTCTTCCCCTCCTGCGCTGGAAGAAGAAATCGCAGCCTCACGTGAGCACGTTCCATTTGCATGGTCTCCTCTAACTGCCTGATCACTTCCAGGGCCTGTAAAGACATTCAGAACAAAGAGCAGTTACACACCTGCTTACAGAACAGGCACAGCTCAAAATCTCGGATCCTTTGCACGAGCTTCAGACACGCGTCTCAGTACCGATCACTGCCACTCTGCCGCAGGGACCTTGCCATTACGTTATTTTGAGAGATTAACAAGAAAAGGCAGAGTTCTTGCTGTTGGAGATCACTTCCAATACTAAAGAAACCTGTCTGAAACAACGTTAAGTAGCAGTTACACAGCAGAACAACAGAAAGCCATGTGGCTCCGGTGCAAACCCAGATTTACCACCTCAAGGAAAATAAATCATGAAACTCTTTTTTTCTGTTCCAGGCATATCGCTGTCACTGCTTTAATTCGTTTCTTTCTGTCTCCCTTCCCTGAATGGTTAGAAACCAAACTGCACGCATGTCAGAGGCTGCTTGTACCCAGCAGTCACCTGCCAGCCACCTGAGGAGTCACTCTGCGCATGTGAGACCAGAGGGCTTTGCTGTTCCCTCTGTGACTGCTAACGGAGAAATTACACTTGAAGGCAACACCTCTGAGCAGAAGCCGATTTGGCAAGAAAACTGACCTGCTGCTTTGTGCTCTTGTGTGGTTTGACGGAGTAGTGAATATCCTTCATGGCTCTTTCGGTAAGGATTGCTGTGTACGGCCTCTTTGTTTCGGGATCCACACCTTTGTCAGCCACAACAGTCGCAATGTCTCTAAACATCTGCTCCAGCTCTGTGTGTCGTTCTTTGGACCTGCAGCTCCCCTTTTGATAAAATCCGTACAGGAAAAACAAAACCAAAATATTAACTAGAATAAATAGATACTATTTATCATATCAAAATTTAGAATGTATTATGGAAGTAACACATAATTTAATAAACATCACAGCCTAAAGAGTGAAAACTCTTGTAACTCTGTTAAATTTAACAACTGCTTGAACGGTTTGGTTAGATGTGCAGGGCAGAAAAAGAATAACCATATTAATCACGTCCATCATTGTGACAGACAGCACTGGAGAGACTTCAGACAAAAAACCCACCACAGAAAAACTCAACTGTAAAGAGAAGCGCAGATATACTTGAATTCTCATCACCCACAACAAGTCCACAGTTCATATCCTACCCAGAAGAACTAAATTAGAGCTGTTATTAACACTTCCTTGAACTGTCCAAAGGAAGTGACTGGCCCTTCCTTTCCCTGCAGCCTTCCTAATACATCTCAGGTGAGAAACTCTCCCGCACCAGTTGACCGTTTTCCTGTGCCCATCGACATCAGTGCGCAGAAGCTGTATGTGATACAGAGCGCTCACAACTCTGTTCAGCCAGATGCACATAGACAACGTAAGACTATACCATGGAATTACCACTCCTTCCTACCCATTTCTTAACAAATGACCAACTCTTGCGCCTACAGCAGCACTGCACGCCACAAAACCCTCCCAGTACCAGAGCAACCCTACCACATCTGCGTGGCCCTCACGTCAAACATTGGGAAAGTCTTCTCCAAGCTTTTAGAAAGCAGGGAACTGCAAAGCGGTTGAAACCTACCATCTGACAGATTTCTGTTTGGTCATCCGTCCCAAAGGCTTGCACGAGATCTTCCTTCTTCGCCACCTGCCCTTTGGAAACGTTAACGAACACCCTGGGCGTCTGCAGGACCTCCTCCAGATCTTTCTCCCTACAGATCAGGGCAGGGTTAGAAAACTTGCGAAACCAGCAATGTAAGAACGAGTGCGCCAGTTTTTGGCAAGGAGGAACAAGTCCTGCTGCCAAGGCCGAATCAGCGGAGCCTGGGCACTTCCGACTACCGAAATGTCACTCCCCAGGGAAGGGCCAGGGGCACCGCACAGCGCCCCAGGGCGCTCCCCCTGCCCGGCTCCACACTGGCCCCATGGATGCACAGCCGGATCCCCACAGGGGAGGCCTCCCCCCACCACAGCCGGATCCCCACAGGGGGCTCCCCCCCCACCACAGCCGGGCTTCGCACAGGCCCACAGGCCTCCCCCCACCACAGCCGGCCCCCCTCGGCCAGGCCCTGGCGCTGTCAGCCCGGCACTCACGCTCCGCTGTGCCACCCCAGGACCTTGTTGCGGGAGCAGCCGATCTCGAAGCGCTTTCCGCCGTGCCCGCACCACGGCCACGTTGGGGAGGCGGATCTGGTTCCTGGGGGTGAAGATGGACACGGCGGCCGCGGCTCCTGCACCACTGGCGCTGCTTCCCCATTGCTCGCCACTCCGCTTTCCCTGCCCTCTGTCGCACCAGCAAAAGCTGTCCGGAGGGAAGCGGGGGAGAGTTCCTCACCTCAGGCACACCTAACACTGCTTCTCTTGTCCTATTTATACACGAGTGTTACAAAGATGACAAAGCGGTACACTCCCCGTTCCAAGAATTGGTTCCTATTTCTTCGCAAACTAGAAGGCCTGCTCAGTTCCTTTTTCCGCCTCTGTGTTTTGCGTAGGTGGTATAATTTGGGTAGGGGGCTTATGGGTGGGTGGTGGTGGGGACCCTGGCCCAAATTCCCTTTCCCCTAGTTTCTCCATACTTCCGTGTTGGTAATTGTTCGCTATGTGCCTCAGGAAGATCAGGATGCTGCTGGAGGCAATGAGTGTCCTCCCTTTCTGCCAAGTCTGTATGTAAGGACCTTGGAGTGTCTTGTAACTGCTCCTTTTTCTCATGATGTGTAGCAGGGGCTCATTCTAAGAACCGCTGGTCTTCTACCGAAAGGAATAATGCATAGTTTCTTATCACATCTAAGTAGGCCTTCGTTACCGGCCTATCTTTTTTGCTACAGGCTGAGGGGGACAGGTAGCGGGGCAGGCACAGGGGTGAGGGGCGGGGGGCAGGTAGCGGGGGGTACCCGGGGGCAGGCGGCTGCTGCGGCCTCTGGAGCCCTGTCCGAGGGGGGTTGCTGCTTGCGTGGGCTGGTGGCACGGCGGTGAGCGCTGGCAGCTCGCTGCTTTTGGGGGGTTCAGTGCTGCTGGTGGAGGGGTGAGGAGGAATCCCCTCAAGGTTTTGGTCTGGTACGGTAAGTGACAGCCCAGGGGAGAAGTAAGATAACAATGTTCGTGGCCTCTTGGAAATCCTCGATTTCTGGGCTCGTGTCTGATGCCTGTGAAAACCGGATCCAAGAGGACTGCAGGTAGCAGCAGGGGGGTATCTTCTGTGTTTCTCAGTCACTAAGTCTCACAAACCACCCTTGTTGAAGCTCCTGCATGTTTCCTAGGAGATGACAGGTAATCACAAGCACACTGCTGGGTGCAGCATCGTGTACCCTAAATTGTCCAGTTGGTTCAGAACCGCCTCAGTTGTTCCGAGTCAAACATCAGCCACATGACAGCAGTCTGAAAAAGTACTTTCAATGGAATCCAGATGTCAGCCCGGCATTGAAGCTCTGGGTCAGAGCTGTTGTAATCCATGTGGTGCCTAATGCCTACAAGCAAGGGCTGTGTTTAGCTGCGAGGTCTCTGGAGATGATTCCCCCCTTGAAATGGAGCTTTTTAGCTCCAGAGCTCTGCACGTGTCGGGTCTGTGCACAATCGAGACCTGTACGATACAGCGAAGGTTTCGCAAGGACTTTTTGCTTTCAGAGGCTCGCACAGCACAAGTGTTTTCTGCCTTTCCTTATAACAGAACTGCTTTATCTCAGACAAACGGGGAGTTCCCATACGGCAGTCTAAAATGTTAGTTTGGGTCTGCAGATGAAATGCAGCTTACTCACCTCTGAGGAGGTGAAGGATGGATCCTTGATGGATTTGGAGTGTCCTGTATTAGCCAAAACCTGTTTTCTGTAGAGCCTTGAGAGCAGCTGATGGCATGAGACTCTGGGTACTAACTGATGATTTTTTTTTTTTCTGTACTTATTCTCAATTCCTACTGTAGGAATCCACTCTTGCTAAATCTGTGATTTATTCTAGAGGTAGATGTCTCAGTGGATACGCGGAGCTTTTTCTGTACTTGCCTGGCGTCTGCACGGCTGCGCAGCTTTTACATCTGTTCTGCTGTTGCTTTTGGGATCAGCATTTGGATCGTTGTTCGGTTCTTCACCACCAAAAAGAAGGTAACTGAGCACGTAAGCACTTTTGTCTGAGAAAACCCCAAACTCTGTATGCGGCAGTGAGCAGTTGCCGGGCGAAGGCGCCCACCGGTGCAGAGAAATGTGCCGCTTCCCTGTGGGCCCAGCTGGGTTGCTGCAAATCCTAAAGGTAGTTTATAACCACTCACCTGGTGGTTATAATCCCAGTTTGGATTGTCTCGTGATTGTGGGTAACTAAACGCCCCCGTTGCTCTGATGTTGGAGCAGATCTCAGCTGACCACTTCTCACTTTGTTCCTGAGAGAATGTGTCAGCCTGGGTTGCTCTGTCACTTCAAGTACCTCACTCTGCTTGTGGCCGGTGTTTTCAGGTTCGTGTTTCCACTGATATTAATGCTGAGGTTGGACTGGTTTTAGGATGGGAGTGGGATGAGGCCGTTAAAGTCTCCTCGTGTAGGTGAGCGAAGTTCTGCTGCGTGAGTTGGGAGGCTCTCGGCTTCAGTTGGATCCTTCTGTCTCCCCAAGGTGTGAGATGAGTTTCTTGTAGCACGGCCTAGTTCAGAGAAACAGTTCCTCATGTGTTTCTCTAGGTGCGAGAAGCTACAATGCTTCACCTGTGGCATTTGCTTAGCGCCGAGAGTCTGGTCAGAGGATTTGTGTTTGAAATGTGTTTGGGAAAATGGGGTTAGCATCCCTTTGGCAAGGGATTGAATGAGATGTGGCGCTTGTTTCTTAGGGTGAAAAATCCAATGGGAATCCAGCTGCTTCTGAAGGACTAGAAGACAAACTAGTAAATGGATATGCCACCCTGCTGCAGGCGAAGGAAGTCTGTGTTGCCGGGGTCCAGACCTTCTTCTGTGGGTCTCAGACTGGCACAGCAAAGGTGTAAGTTACTTTTTGTCTTCCCACGTACGTGAGGTTGATTGGAAATATTGTTGAAATTAGAGTATGTTGCTTGCCTTAGAAACGCTGCACTGTGTAAACATCTGAAATTTCATCAGAAGGTTCATTAACTCATTAGAAGTCATTGCCCAGCATGAAAGAGAAGTGAAAATTATATAGAACCCCCCAATTTTTCTTCTCCCTTTCAGTGAAGCATGCAGTAGAGACATTGATGAAGAAGCATAAAATTTATTCTTAAAATATGCTCTTCATTTGCTAGCAAGTCTTCTGGAAGAGAATGGCTGGTTTAGGTGCTTTCTCAAAAATAACTTTAATTTCTGTGGGTAAATGTAAAATCATTAGTCATTAAAATCAGTGTAACTCTTTTCTTTCAGCCAGTATAGGTTTGGTTTTTTGTTTTGGTTTTTTTTTTTTTTTTTTTGAAATGTGAGGAATTATAGGGCCAGTGTCCAGTTCTCATGTGCCATTGTTCTTTCTGTGCTGGGAGAAGTCTCGTGACTGGGCATAGCTGGGCTTGTTTGACCCTTACAGGGGCTGAGTTGAAGTAATTGATAACTTCCTAAATTCCTTTTTTCAGAGATTTGCCAAGGGTCTGGCTGAAGCAGTTATTTCCCTTAATTTGCCTATGGAAGTCATTAGCGTGGGAGACTATGAGCCAGATGGTTGTTTAGCAGAGGAGGCAGGTTCCTCATAAATATGAATCATAAAGAAAAGGTTTTCCTGGGATTGGGAAGGCTCTTTTCCCCTTGTATTTCTCTCCCGTTATCCTGGAAATCCCCCAAGCTGTGTGTTGAAAGTTGCTTCCCTTCCACCGAATCAAAAAAATTCACTCAGTAGCCAATGTGACTATTAAGCAGGTATCCTTTATTGCAGCGCTGGGAGTCGCACCGGGATATTTCCACGACCGTGCATCTCGAGGAGAAACAAATTGTACGTGATTTATATTACAAAAGAGTTACACATTCATTAGGTTTCTGATAAATCTAATACATATTCATTATTATTCTGGAAACTCATGAATATATGCTAATGTCCTGATATGCCTGCGCAGTTTCTTTCCGGGGTGGTCGTCAGGTGTTGTCCTCCTCAAATCTTCCTCTTTCTCCTCTTCTTCAGTGTACACGGTTGGGTGACCTCTTCTTCTTCGTTATCTCTGTTTTGCAAGCTCAGCAACCTTGTTATCTGTCCTGCCAGGATGGTCCCAGGCTTGTTGGCATATTGGGCCACCTTTATCAGGATGCCGCAAACTTTGTGTCTTTTTTCTAGTTAATACCCAAGGACTGTTCCCTAAGTTACAGCTTCTCTTATCCTGTTTCTGCAGTCCAACTATTTTACATCCTTATCTTTCTGAGGCGAATAGCAAACAATTACCAACACCAAAATATTGAGAAACTAGGGGAAAGGTAATTCGGGCCAGGGTCCCCACCACCACCGACCCATAAGCCCCTTACCCAAATTATACCACCTACTGAAAAGATAGAGGCGGAGAAAGGAACTGAGCAGGCCTTCTAGTTTGCATACTAGGCAAAGAAATAGGAACCAATTATTGTAACGGGGAGCGTACCACTTTGTAATCTTTGTAACATTTGTGTATAAATATCACAAGAGAACCAGCATTAGGTGTGCCTGACTTGAGGAACTCTCCTCCTGACACCCAGCGCTGCAATAAAGGAAATGCCTGCTTCTTCATGCTAAATTGGTGCTAAGGATTTTTCTTTCATTCCCAAATTTCAGTGACACCAGGAGCCGTGGGGGGCTGCGGGGACGGCCCTGCCACTGTCCCAGCCTGCCACCTGTGAGAAGCGGGGCAAGAAGCGGGGGCAGAGCGCCTTGCCAATGCCGGCCAGCAAGTGCAGGGCTCTGGCAGGCAGCATGGGGGTGGCAGGCAGGGAAGTAGAGCCCAAGCAGGGATGAGGTGGAGGTGGGGGGAGTGGGGGATGGGGGAGGAGGGGTGGTGTGTTTGTGTGGGGGGGAGGGGGTAGAGTAGCTTTCATGGGACATTTCAACTTGTGTGTTGTCAATTAAAAGCTGTTTCTCCAGAACCGCTCCCTGCCTGTGGGGGAGGGGGAGGGAGCGTGGGGGGCACCGGGAAACGGCACCCGAGAGGTCCCAAGGCCCCGCTGAGCCCCAGATCAGGGCCGGCGAGCCCCGAAGGGCGCCGAGCCACCCCAGGGCCAAGTCACCGCCAGCGGGGCAGGCAAGGTGGGGGGGGGGGGTTACTCTGTCCCATCCTCACCTCAAGAATCTGGCTGTCCCCTCCTCTCGCGGTGGATCCTGGTGTCAGGGAAGCTCTTTGTGGGCCACCCAGTTGCACCCCGTGGCTGGGATGTGTGGGGATGGAGACCTGTGTCCCTGCCCCGCAGGCCCTGTGTCCCCGGCCATGTGCCGTGCTGGGTGCACAGAGCTGCAGCATGGCCCAGGGTGGGCCTGGGGGCGGGGCCGAGGGGGGTGGAATGTGCCTGAAGGGAGGGGTCCTCTCAGCCCAGCCAAGGTTTTAGCAGGGGATGACCCCACCCTGTCCCTGTCCTGCACCCGTCTCACCCCCGGGTGGCCCCATCTGCCCCAGACAGGCAAGTCTGCCGGGGAAACTGAGGCAGGAACTTTTCAATACTTCCATTCGTATTTTCTTGTCCTAGACACATTACAGATGTGCTTAAACTTGTAACCATAGCATCTATGCCCCAGTGTGTCTGCTCATGTTTCTCTTTTGCAAGTTCTAACATAACTTGTGGAGTTACTATTACCTGATTTTCTCGTGTTACCCACCATCCTTCCATATTCTGAGATGCTTTTAAGTGCTCTGCCAATTGTTCACCTAGTTTGCTGCATCTTGCTTTTAAATTCGGAATTTTCATCTGGTTTACTGGTACTAGTGCAAGGATACCTTGTTCAGCAGCCTCCTTTGCAGTTTTATCCGCCAATCGATTACCTATATTTATAGCCGTCTGGCCAAATTGATGTGCCTTGCAATGCGTTACGGCCACCTCCTTCGGTTCCTGCACATCTTGCAGGAGTTGAAGAACTGCCTCCTTATGCTTTATAGGTGATCCTTGGGCTGATAACAGTCCTCTTTCCTTCCAGATGGCTCCATGAGCATGGATCACACCAAATGCATGTTTGGAATCCGTCCATATGTTTACCCTTTTCCCTGCTGCCATCCATAAAGCCTGCTTTAGCGCCACCAATTCTGCATTCTGCGCTGATGTATTTGCAGGGCTGCTGGTGGTGAAAGAGACGCAGAGGAGGGAGTTTCCTTGAGGCAGCTACGTGGAGCAGTGGGAAGGCTTGCTGCCTTTGTGAGGGAGGAGCTCCTTTCCTTGGCCTCATCAGCCACATCTTCTGCAGCACCCACAGACAAGGATTGACGTGGCAAGGAACCTGCTGCTCTCCCCGTGTGTCCTGGGGAATCCGCGTGCTGCCCACGTGAGTCTATTTGCGTGGCTTCTGAGCTCCTGCTTGGCAGGGCTGTGTTGCCGGACCTTGCCTGCCTCTGAGGTTATTCGAGAATCCCTTCTTAAAGGAAAGGTTTCCAGCTACCTCCCTGTGTGTTCCTTCTTATTCCTGGCTCTGCCTGTCCTCGCCTGGATTAATGTGGAAGAGGGGTTGTGCTTTAATCTCCCAACATGATCATAGACCCAGATGGGGTGATGATCTTTAAAAAGAGAGCTTCTGAGTTTTGCTGTGCCTTGACTTGTAGCCAAGAAGCCTCTCTTCAAGGCTGGTTCCAAGACCCGAGCTGTACAAGTGTTGTTGGGGACATGTCCCCATCTTTCCTGAGACTGCAGTCCCTGAGCAGTCTCTGGAATGTCTTCTCCTTGGAGCCAGGGGGAGGAGAGGAGGGACTTGCTGGCCCAAAGGGCTCTGGGGAGCTCGGGCTGGGACAAGCCCTGCTGAGCAGGTGCACCGATGAGGCGTTGGGACAGAGCTGGCTCTGTACACATCTAGGCGGTGCATGAGGGAGGGACTGCCAGGGAGCCGGGGGGCTCTTGACTGTGTCACCAGTTACCTGACAGAGCCCTCCAAGGTGGTGAGCAGCCTGGATGTGCTGCGTCAGCAACCTAGAGAGCTGGCAGTGACCGCCGGCCATCTATCTCTGTGGCTGGAAGCCAAGGGAAGGAGGAGCCCTTTCTTCCCGCTTGTGGCTGCTTCTTCCCAGGTTTGCGGTTAAGAAACCCGCGGGCAGAAGAGTCCCGCTCTGCGGGGGAAGAGGGATCCGGGGAGAAAGAAGATAAAGACTGACTACTGAGCTGGGACCGAGCAGGTCTGCACCTCGCTTGCCTGGGTGGTCACAAAACGCTGTTCTGAAGAGCTGCCTTCTTGCAGAGTTGCAGGGAGCCCTCTTGACAGGCGTCTCCACCATCGAAAGAGGGGTTCCCCAGGCAACTTCACCAAGGCCAAGGAGGCAAAGGGGAAGAAGACAGAACAAAGAGGCCTGTGCACAAGCGAGGCTCCTGGGGAGGTGGATGAGGGCAATGGGATGGTCTTGTGCTCGTGTGAGCAAGAGACTTCCTTTGGGCATGCTGTCTTAATTAGCTCTGAAAGGCAACTAATGCTTCTCACAAGGGCTTGTGTGTTCTGGCTAGAGTGCGGGTGTAGAGCAGGGTGTTGTGAGACACTGCTGTCGGCTTCATGCCTTTTCACCTTCTTTCCAGTGAAGAGTTTACCCAACTGTTATCCAGTCTGAGGGCACAGTTCCAGTCTGAAGAAGGGGGACACCTGAGAGAAGACATGGCAAAGGAGCAAGGGAAAGAAGGTAAAGCAATGGCTGAATCCTGACACAGGTTTGCTGGATGGAAGCCAAGGCTACGCAACGCTTTTTGGAAATCCTACTGCCCCACTCCTCCTGCCTACCTCAGGAGAAGGGAGCAGGACAGAGAGCTCCAGGAGAGACTGGGAGGTGTGGGCACGGGAGCATAGCAGTGAAGATCTGGCTGCAGCAGTAAGTGTGCGCAGTTCCTGCCACGTGGTGGCACGGTTTTGTGGCAGTGAGTCGGCACTGGGTGAAGGATCCTGACCCTGAGCCGTGGGGCTGGATAGAGCATCCTCCACTTTCTCCTGGCCTGGGAGTGACCTCTGCCAGCCCCTGCCTCCAGGCACCTCTCTGCAGCTCCAAGCGAGTGCTTAGGGCTTGTCCTGAGCTGAGGAGGGTGGGTACCGATGGGCGGGCTCAGCACTGGAGAGCCACCCCCGCGGAGGGGCCCTGCGGAGGAGGGCAGGTCCCGCCAGGCCCCCCGGCCCACGCTGAGGGCGGTGGGGCGAGCCGGGATGGTGCCGGGGGGGCAGGCGGTACTTCTGCACTGCGGGCAGCGGGCTGGAGCCCTTCCTGGTGCGGGAGGTGCGGGCGCAGCTCGGCGCCACGGAGGTGAGGGGGGAGCCGGCGCAGTTGTCCACCCGGGGCTGGGCGGGGCGGTCTGGGGCGGCGGGACGTGGGCTGTGCCGCCGCCGGCATGGGGCCCCACCGGTCTGGTCTTGGTGTGGGTCGGAAGGGACCTCGAAAGGCCACCTGGTCCAGCCCCTGCTGTCTCCAAATAGGGGATAATAAACTCTCCAACACTCCGTTTTAGTATTAGAAAGCAGGCATTGCTTTATTCGGTGCTGGGTGCACGGGGGGATAGCCTCGCCTGTCGTGCGTACCCTAAACCAAACGCTCATCCTTTATATACCTTAAGACCTGAATATTCAGACATTTTCCGAGAAGTCTCCACCTCTCCGCCTATCTACTGCATTTACATAATGCTGGTGTTGCAAAACTACACTCCGCATGCGCAGGGGTCTTGTGTGGTCGCCGGTGGTCATTTGGGGAGTTAGCCCCCCACTCCTTTGTCCCTGTTATGGTCACAAGCCTTTGAGGACAGTTTCTTCTCCTTGGATGTTGCCCAACTCTGTTGTCCGGCCAAGCTGTTCTTCCTGATCAACGCTTTTTGGGCAATCCTGCCAGGATGTTTCTGTTCTCAAGGGTAGGATATCTTCTCCGTACACATTAATTACTCATAGGCCTTGTTAAATTCAAAGCTAATCATTGTTTGGTCAAAGAATTTCTCAACACTGCCGTGGGCAGGGACCTCTGAGATTTCAGGCCGCGTCCCCTTGCCACCCCCGCCCGGTGAGCTGAGGTCTGCACTGCCTCCTCCGTGCCAAGGGGCGACGGGTGTGAGGGGCTGCTGGGCTGCTGGCAGTGCTCACCCAAAATGCCTTCCCAGTTTGGGTTCTGTGTTTTCCCCTGGGGTGGACTGCGTCCGAGGAAAGGTCTTCTGCAGCACAGAGGCAGAGCTGGGAGAGCTGAGGAGACTCAGGGCTGGAGTCAGGGGAAGGGTCCATCCAGGAGATGCATCAGGACCTGGCACGCTTACAAGCTGCTGGACTTGGACTCTCTTGAAAATGGAGATGGCCTGAGCAGCTAGTTCAGCCTCTGCAAGGGAAGAGAGCAAGCAGCAAGGTCATGTTCTCAAGGAACTCAACTTGAGAACGGCATTTATGGAAGAGCCTCCTCCTAGACCCTGTCCCTGACAAGCAGCTTGCTTAAGGCACCCTCCCATGGTGCCAGCTGTGTGGAGGCCTTGGAAAGGACTTGTTGCCCTTGACAAGCTCTTTCTCCATCCCTGTGCTTGGCATAGGGAAGCTGCTCTCAGCGCTGACGCTGTGAGAGCTGAGGCCTTCTGTAAAAGCTTTGAGTTCATCTACTGGCTCTGGTTTTCCCAGGCTGTGCGTTAAGTCCGGCTTTGTTGAGCCTCAAGTGGGGCTCTTGTTCTTGTCCATTTTTTTCTCTGAAACCATTCAAGTGCTGAGGACTGGGGTTTGCCCACAGCATCATGTTTTGCTTTGGGCTGTCTGGGGACCTCAGTCTTCTTTTGGGATGCTCTCTGTGGGACAGGAGCACAATTGCTTTGAGCTGCCTATACTTCTGGAAGGATTACCCACCTTTGCTTTCCACCCAAAAGACTCCTTAGCGGCACTTAGGTTTGGGGGTTGTTTTTTTTCAAAAAGGGAGATGTGTGTGAATAGCTGAGAGGTAGTATACAGGGACTAATCTTCTCCTGCTTAGAGTAAATGGTTTTATAGCTAAAAATATCCATTCCATGTTAGAAAACTTGGTTCCTTTAAAGATTCAAGCTCTTGCTGATGGATTCCTGGCTGACAAAATCCCCTCCCAGCTTGCTTAAATATTAAACCCTCTTTAAAGTGGCCTTCAGATTACCTAGTGTGATTTCTCCCAATTAGTCGTAATTGTCTAAAGCGTGTATTTTTGTTCTTAAAAACTGGGATGATGGAACCCTTTTGTGTGTCTGGTTTAAACGAGTTGAAGCTATTGTTGTTTCAGGCTGAGGGTTCTACTGTTATTTTTCCCCCTTTCAGAGGAAGGTGAACTTGCACATCTCGCCATCCAGGAGCGAGGATGCCGTGTCCAGGTTCAAGCCGATGCTCTCCTCACAGCTTGAGTCCTAGAGTTGAGCATGGAGGGGCATCACCCTGCGAAGGTTTGGTGTGTTGTAGCAGTGGGTGCTGTGAGGTCTGGAAGGCGACCAGCACTGTGAGGGCTGGTGGGTGGCGGTGGGGTAGAAGCAGCTGTTGGGGGGTTCATCATTTGCATAGCCCAGCCCGCCCCCTCCAAGCCCCCCCCCATGCTTCAGAATGTCTAGGTCCCTGCGGCGGTTTTTGAATGGTTCCTCCCAGCTGAGTCAACAGACCCAATGCAGCCGGTAGATGCCATTGGAGCTCCTGTCTGGCATCAATCCCTCGGTATTTGGAGTCAGAAGAGGTGAAATTTGAACCTACAGGTCTTCTTCAATGACCTTCAGGAGCTGTGGGCTGCGGATGGTGACTGGATCTCTTTTTCTGACCCCGTGACCGGTCCCATTGCTCACAGGAAGTGGAACGGCTTGAACAGGTGAATCTGCCATTTCCCTTCTTCTGAGGGTTACAGGAGCTGTTTTGGAGGTGAGGGAGACACAAAGGCATGGTCTCGAGTCAAATTGGATAGAGCAGAGGTGGACAGTAATTTATCTGACCTCAGTTGTGTATCTGTAACATGGTTGTAATCGTCTACACCTGCCCAAGTGGACTAAGGTCTTGTTTTGTTTTAAAGGAGATATAACGAAGAAAATCAGTGAATCTAGTGCGCAGTCTTTCTGACCAACTCTATAAGCATTTACTGTAGGATGAGATGAACAGGACCTTGAACTCACTGGTTACACTGACTAACTCTCCATTGCCTACAGATGGGACCAAGGTTGGCTTGGACAAGGGTGTCTGCATTAGAGACATCCATGTTTAGTCAGACAAATCGCACTCCAGTCTCTTGTGTTCCTCATCAGGTCTCTGACAACTCTGCTGTTAGCCCTTCTTGAGGCCAAGTGCAGTCTCTGTCTCCTGTATTTATCTCTTGTTTTGGTTTTTTTGTTTGGTTTAGTTTTGTTTAACAGAAAGAAAAGTCAGTCTTAGACATTCAGTTGTGGAAGAAAGTTTGTGTTTGAAGATCACACTTGGATCTTCAGGTGGGTCTAATTAGATGCCTTTTCCTCTTCTGTTCACCCCGATAAGCTTAGGCACTCTCTGTTTGTCCTGTTTCTGAGGACCGCTGCCCAAGGCACCTAGCATTGCAGAGGGAGATTCTGTATCTCATTTTGCACCATGAATTCTGTGTCAGGAGAGCGGAGTATTATTAGGACATCAGCTGATTACATTGCACTGAAGTGAAAAAGGTGTTCTATAAGTATGAGAGATAATATTGGGTATGATCAGAATTTAGGTGTTTTGAGCAAAAGATGCTTAAAAAGTCAGGGAAAAACGATTAGCATAGCGCTATTTTTTTTTTTTTTACTTTGGATTTTTGTATATTTTAGATTTAAAGTTTTAATTTAAACAAATGTAGTGGAATTGATGTGGGAAACATGTTCAAATAGCCAAGTATTTCTTTCAATGGAGAATAAGCAAAGTAGCAGCTACAAAGAGTGTTTCGGCTTTCAAGTGTTTTGTATTTTTGAACCCAAATCTATAAGCTCCTGTTAAATGAAAGGGGCCTACAAAAGCAATCTTTTAATTCTGTGTCACAAACTTTATGATCCACCCCCTTCTAAAAAATGATTGTAGGTATTGCTTAGAGACGTAGGCAATTAGTGGTTGGCCTCTCAGGAGATGCATCTCCTTTTGTTCAGAAGACTCTCGGGCTGCAGCAAGCGGCCAGGCGTCAGAGCACAAATGGAGGATCCCAAAAAGAAGTCAGCAAGTTACAAAGGAGGAATGGGCAAGTAAAAGGCAAAAGCCTGAAATCCCATCTGTCCTAAATAATGACCTGCTCAGCTCTGGGCTGGTGGCACAGCCCACCTGCAGTGCAGGGTCTCGGGCACAAGTCTTCCTCACAAGGGGAAAAAAAAAAAAAAAAAAAGAAAAAGAAATAACAGGAGCTACACATTACTTAGTTCAGTAAATGGAAAAGAAACTTAGATTTAGATCTGTTTGCCTCTTCTGGAGGATGGCCTTGAGCACAAAGGAGAAGAGTGCCCTAATAGCAGGCTGCTGGGCAGGCAGCGGGGAGGCAGGGAGTCTGCTCCCAGGGAAGCTGTTCTGCTTGGTCTAATTCGGGAACTGGTTTATTGGGGGTTTGAAGGTGAGTTCCCAGCACACACCCCATAACTGCTTTCTCTCTCTCTCTGGCCCGTTCATTGTCCTGATACTGCTCCAGGCTTACAGAAAATGGGGAGCCCACTGTTACAGGGAGATTCTCACCTCGGGATGCCTGCAACCTTGAGCTTAGCCTTGCGCTTGGTCCATGAGAGAGCCACAGCTCTAACTGCAAACCTGAGTGAGTGAGGGATGCGGAGATGGGACTTTTGCAGGGAGCGCCTGGGCTGCTGGACAGGGTGAGAGCCGTGCCAGCCAAGTCACCTTTTAGCTCCAAGTGTTTTTTCATGAAATAACATGCATGGCAGCCAGAATCCTGTGGTGTTACTGCTACGTGGTTTTCTTTACAGGTTTCCAGCTGTGTTCCTCCTCCCCGTGATAAACAGTGCTGCCAGTATTTCCTTCTATCTTAGAATACACAAAATGCATTCCCTTCATAAACAGTGCCCTGTAATGCTGCTATCATTATTGTTGACCTTTTTTGGAATTCCTCCAGGTTATGAATGCCTTTCTGATGAGAATCCTGGGATTTGAAGGATTTTTCTGAGAAATGTTTCCTCAAGAATCAATAGATGGTTTCCTTTTCTGTTTTCCTTTACATCCCCTGTTTCCTCATCTCTGACATCTTAGGATGTTCAAAGTGGAGCTATGCAAAGAACTGATTTGGGGGTTTGCTGCAGAGGGGTCCGAGGCGAGAGTCTCATGTATAGTAATAGTAAATCAAATGAGTAGTAAGCCAAAGGCCAGGGGCTGGAACCAAACTCACAGTCAGCTATGGGCTTGTCACTGTGAATCGAGTACGTTTCCCCCTGGGAGACTTTGCCCTTGAAAGGGGTCGTTTCTAAGGGTGCTATCTGAAGAAAAGCCCGAAATGCTAAAGCAGACTTCAACGTTTCTTTGCCGCTTCTTTTCCTGATGTTTGTCAGTGCACGTGAGCAGTGTGGGTTTTTTCCTTGTTTGCTTGTGGTGTACAAAACCAATCTTGCTAGAAGAAGCCCATGTTAAAAGGCAAAGAAGCAGCATTAGTGTTTCTGGGAAATACACTGCTTATGCTGTTAAGGACTGGAACTGGAGATGTAGCTGTGAGTTAAAGGTTTTAAGAGAAATGAAGCTAAATCCGAACCCGTCTAATCCTCAGACGGGTTGCTAAGAGTTGCCGAATGGTAGTTGCTGGAAGTCTCGTCCTCTTTAAGGCTGTGAAGACGTGCTCCGACGAGGCCTTTTCCCAGCCCAGGGTGCTCAGGGGTGCAAGACATGCACATCACCACCAGCTCTGCGAAGTTTAAGAGAGGTTGTACGCCTGAAGGTTCCTCTGCCCCGATGGTAGCTGCAGCTGCATCCCCCCCCTCGTGGAAAAGACAGCAAAAATGGGGTTCATGGTAAGTCTGCAGCCGCCGACGGGGGTGTCTGTGCCTGGGACGGTGCCCGGAAATTCTCAGGTGAGAGATGCTCCCCCCGACCAGCTGTGTAAAGGGTGTTGAAAAGTTATTTCCATCCCCTCGGATAAAGTCATCGTACACTATTGTGGCTCTGCAGCGTGAGACCTGGCTCTGGCTTGGGGCATTTGCCATTTGAGTGACAGACTGGGAAAAACCCACCCTAAAGTTAGGATGCTTTCCAGATGATGAGACTTTCTTAGTACATCTACCTACTACTGGCCTTAGCAAAATGAGAGCAGTTGTCCTTATATATGCCAGAGCTTGGGAAATAAAGCTGTGATCCGTAGAAAGTCAGTACTCAGATAGATGGCTTAACAGCCGAGAAGCACTTGAGCACCATGCGTGATTATTGGATTATTTTAAGGCTATTGCAACTGCCTTGCTATGCTTGCGTGTCCCACGACAACCTGCCTATGTCTGTACATATACACATGTACATAGACCCTGTTAGCCTATGCACATTTGTAGATATAGTCCCATAAGTGTCCATCATCTCAGAAACCAAAAGAGAAGCAGCTTTCCTCCCGGCGCGTCGTGTTTTCCTATGGTTTAAAGCAAGCGAAATCTACAGTTACAACTGTGTGCTCCTAATCACTGTGCTCCTGAAGGAGCCACATGAGCAGCCTCCTTCACGTATTGATGGCTGTGAGAAAGCAAACAGGTTGTCACAACAAACATTCCCAGCCACGTCCTAAAACGGCTTCTGTAGCGTCAGGGTTTTGTGTCCCCATGTTTCTTCTGCTCTTGTTGAAGTGCCAGTTCTGAAGAACTGTTGAAAATCTGGAACAAACCCAGCACTTGTCCTCAGGGATGTCTGAAAATTCATGCAACGCCTAAAATTCAGACAGGACAGACACAGGAAGGATGCTTGTGATTCATTGTTATTTTGAAAACTGTTATTTTGAGTTGTAATTTCCATCATGTTTTTACTGGCCCCTTTCCCTTTCCAGGGAGCAAAGCTGATTTTAGCTCTCGAAGCAGCACGGCCACTATTTCGGCACCTGAAGTCCATATGTCTTGCTGGAAGCAAAAGATCTCCTTTTTCTCGCAAGTAAGCAAAGCAATGTTTCCTGAATGGTGCAAGCCTTGCTAGTGCAGAGACAGACCACTCCGTACGGCCTTACAGCTAAGACATACAATATCAGTATTGTGAGTTTTCAAACAATTTGGGTAACACTGTGCTCTCAGGCAGCACTTTTACACTGACGAGAACTGTAATACAAGATAGGAAAAAAAAAACCAGCACAATGTGCTCTGCCCACGCAATCCCTGCTGGTTAAATTTTCTGGAGTAGGTGGAAAGATTTCACGTTGGCAGGACTGGTTTCCTGCCCTTTGTGGAAGAGCTGGCAGGCAGACTGGGACCAGCAGTGGGATACCCATATGCTTAAGTCACCCAGACACCTCTGAGGTCACAGTGTGCCCCAGTGTAGAGAGATCTGCAGAACGATGCTTAATGAGCAGTTTCCTGTCTGTGTGGTGAGACTGTTAGAAAAGTTAACATTACTTAAGCGCTCTCTAGGTTAAGTCTAACAAGTGAAGGTACTGCGTGGGGGAAAAAACCAATACTAAGTATTATATGAAGCCCTAAAATCACCTTACTTGCAGTAAGGTTATATGTATTGATTCATATATTATTGTGCATTTAAATCTAACTTTATATTGGAGCATACTGAGCGAGTTAATTGGACAGAAGTCCTCTGTAATAATGCTCCTTCGCATGCATTGCTGTGTTACAGACAGTCTGTGCAAATTCTGCCTCACACAAGAGTGGATGCTGCACTGTACCAAGTGGAACGAGATGTCTCCTTTGCAATATGTTCTCTTTTCACTCTTTGACTTAACTCGCTATGAAACATTGCCATGTTGTCACAAACCACAGTCCTGCACATCATTGTAAAATAGTTCTGAAATCACCCAAACCGCAGCGCTGTGGTGAAGGTTTGCAGCAGCCACCCAACCATCTCTTCCTTATGAACTGTTCCATTTTCAGAGACGGGAGGAAAGCAAGTCAGACAAATTTTGAGAAGAGATTTTGCTTCATAATTCTGCGGTATTTAAATGTGGATGTTCAAGGCTTCTCTTTTGCTGGCTGGATTTGCCTTTTTCTGTATGTTTTTTAACCCAGCCCTTTCATTACAGTTTAGAAGAACAACTTCCATGAGAGGATGAAGGTAGCAGTGCAAACCTCCACGCATGGGCATCTTTCTTAATAAAGAGTGGGAAAGGAAAAAAAATACGCTTTTATCTGTTTTGGTTCCCCTCCAGCCATGGCCCTTATGGTGGCAATAATGGCTCCTTATCCAACAAGTCCAGAGCCAGCCCACCTACTTCCTGTGAAAAGGACCCTTTGTCACCGCTGTGCAAAAACCAGCTGCGTCCTGCTGCCACCCGTCAGAATTACGGGGCTGCTTCAGCCAGCAGCAGCAGCAACTCAGGCTCATGCAAAGGAAGCGACAGCAGCCCGATGATGAGGCCAGTCTTTACTCCAGCATCCTGGTGTTCAGCGCGCTGGCTTACCTTCTCTGCGCTGTAATGTGGCGTCAGCTGCCTGGGTTGCCGAGCAGGTCATCTTGCTCCTCAGCATAGGTGTGACTCCGCCTGTTGGGGGCTCGACAGTCAGCGGGGTGCTCCATCCCGTGTAAAAGCACTGTTGTTTCAGCACTGTAAAATTCAAGGTTACTTTTAGTCAAAGCCGTCTCTAGTTGGTTTTCACTCCAAGGCAGGCTCCATCATGTGCTTTCATGCCATCAGTTCTCATGTGGATTTGCCAGTTCTTTCCTAGAAGGGAAAATATTAGACACTTGGGTGACAATTCACCCTGCCCAGCCTCAGGCACCTCCCTGTGCAGTTTCCTGTACGAGAAAGAGAAGGGATACCTGCCAGAGCATGCGACACATATTGCAGAGAAGAAATTGCCACCGCGCTGCTGGTCTTTCCCTCTCTCTCTCTCTCTCAGGCAACTCAACAGCCCGGCATGTCAGATAGACACCTAAAGCTAGGTGGGATGAATCTCAGTTTCCGGATGCACAGCTTCATAACTCACGTGTGGAGCCTTTCACAGTTGAGTCTTTCACTGACCAGTCAGCAGAAGTGTAACAACACTTGTGTTTTGCCACAGGGAATCAGAAATAGAAGAGCTCAAAGCTCAGCCAAGAGGGATGAAGGAAGACTGGATTGAAGAAGAGCGTAATCGTGTGGAGGTGGAGCTGGCTGCCTTGGAAGTGAGCAGGAAATTGAAGAACTCAAGCAGGTCATTGAAAGCATGAAAAACAGCTTGGCTGAGAAAGACAGAAAAATTCAGAAATACTTCGTGGACAGCAGCAATGAAACCAATAAACTGGAATCTTTGCTGCAGAGTAGGGAGATGGCTCAGAACAGCTCTGTGAGAGATGAGCGGTGCCTGGAGTACACGTGTGACTCAGAGGGGAAGCTGTTAGCATTGTGTGCCACGATGCCAGACAGCCTCATCTCAGAGGACCAGGCTCTGGAGGAAGTGGCAGATAGTGGGCTGCTTCTTAACGAGGACACAGCTAACAGGACTGATTCATCTGAAGAGAGGCTGACCACCACAAGCTCTGAGTTGAGTGATGCAGCTCCCTCCAGTTCTGCTGTGAATCAAGAGATGCTTGAAAATGTTCTGGGGGAAAAACTAGCTGCTTCCCAGGAGGAGAAAATCAGCAGCAGGATGGTGGAACAGGCCATCCAGACTGATGTGAGGCCATACAGCCTGGATGTGGAGCAGCTGGCTCAGAACCTCTTCAGAGCTCCAGATGCCTGTCCTCTAAGCCCACCTTCTTCGCTGAAGGCATTGGGTGGAAGTTCTCTCAGAAGCTTCAGTGATTCTGGTATCATAGTGGACTTAACTCCAAGTGATCCAAACTCTGCCATCCTTTTGTCTGCTGCGGAGCACAGAGTTGATGAAAAGCATTTTGTGAAAGAGCTTGATTTTGCAGAAGGTCATGGTGATGAAGCTCCGATAGGAATAAAGAGGAGCTACTGGAGCAGCAGTCTCCTCTGAGATCTTCTGGCTGTAGCAGTCCCTGTTGTATCAACTCTCATGTGGGATTTCAGTTCTCGGAGAGAAGGAACAAATCCCATTTACAGAGCATGGCTTTGTAGCTGTGGCCTGGTGGCCCTGTACTCTTTACACTGTACACTGTTCAATATGGAAACCTAAAGTCCACTCTGTCCCTGGGCACCAGCTGGCTGAGGCAGAGAGAAAGGGGGAGAAGAGAGATGACAAAAAGTTATTGTGTGTTCTGGCAGAGTCCATCATTTTGCTCTTGACTATTTGATTTGCACTATAAATCGGTTTGAAAACATGCTCCTTCTTTCCTTTGAATATTAATGTTGTCTTATAGTCGTCTTGTATTGGAACCTGATAGTCATTCGAGCCCTTTGAAATCCTATGTATAAATGTATAGTGGTTTAACTTATTATTTAATTGATTTATTGTAAATTGCTTTATGTATAACCACAAGTTCAGTAAAGCATGTTAGAAATGTTAAATATGTGCGAGTGTTTTATTGTAGGAGAGCTATGAAAAATGCCCCGCCTCAGCTGAGCTCTCAAACACGCAGAAATGTCCTTCCACTCGTTGCTCTTCGGGTGGCTTCTGAGCTCCTGCTTCACACACAGCCTTTGGCAGAGAGTGGGGACCAGCGGGCCTGGGGCTGCAGCCAGTGCCCTGGGTTGGTGGGGTCATTCTTCATCCAGACGCTGCTTCTCGTCCCTGGGGAATTCCCTGACTAGCTCCCTCCTGGCCTCCTTTATTGCCCCGTGGGTTCTCCTGCTGCGGGGGGAAATCCACTCCCCAAGCACCGTTTCTAAAAGAGAGAAGTCTCTTCCCCGTCCCTCTCACTGTCTTCTCCCAACTAAGACAGGCTCTATGGTGTCAGGAGCAGTGCTTCTGCAAGGGCATGGTCACGCACCCAGGGGATGCTCCCAGCTTGCAGCAGTCTCCCACTGGCTGCTCTGCAGGACCAGCTAGAAGTCAAACACTATGCAGGTTTTGCAAATCAAAGAAACAGGAGGTATGCAACCCCTCGTTCCCTTGTTTTCCTTCCTCTGCTTTTATTTGATCTTTACAATGGAGAAACCAACCCAACAGAATTAGTCACACTTCTGCGCAGGACTGGGAGGAGTATCTGAAACAGCAGGAGATCGCGCTGCCACCCAGAGGGACCTCAACAGGCTGGAGAAAGGGGCTGACAGGAACCTCCTGAGCTTCAACCAAGGGACATGTCAAATCCTGCCCCTGGGGAGGAACGGCCCCAGGCCCCGGGACACGCTGAGGGTGCCTGGCTGGAAAGCAGCTCTGTAGAGAAGGCCCTGGGGGTCCTGGTGGACACCACCTTGAACTTGAGCCAGCAAAGGCGGCCAAGGGTGTCCTGGGCTGTACGAGGAGGAACATTGCCAGCAGGTCGACGGAGGGGATCAGCACCGGTGAGGCCACCCCTGGAGTGCTGTGTCCAGTGCTGGGCTCCCCAGGACAAGAGAGATGGGGACAGACTGGAGAGAGTCCAACGAAGGGCCACCAAGATGGGGAAGGGACTGGAGCAGCTCTCCAGTGAGGAGGGGCAGAGAGAGCTGGGACCATTCAGCCTGGAGCAGAGAAGGCTCAGGGGATCGTCTCCAGAGAGAGAAATATCGGAAGGGAGGGAGCAAAGGAGATGGACCCTGGCTCAGTGGTGCCCAGGCTCCATCCGGCTCAGGGTGGCCCTCCTTCAGCAAGGGCTTGGACCAGATGACCCTCAGATGACCTCCAGAGGTCCCTGCCAACCTCAACAACCACCACCAACAACAGGCACCACCTGAGCAAAGGCGGAGGCGTGAAGCACGCTGCCGGACAGGCTTTGCATCACAAGGTCTGTGTCTGAGGCTGGGCAAGGAGCTTCTGGGCCCCTCCCTGGGTGCGCCCCTGAGAGCTCTGTGATGGCACCAGAGAGTCACAGTCACCCCATGACGTCACTTGCGGTGGGCACCCATACACACCAGCATGGCGTACTGCCAGTGGCACACGAGATGTTGAGTCCTGCGGACAGCACCCAAGCTGTCGAGTCCTGCCAGCGGCACGCCAGACGTCATGACCTGCCAGCGGCTGAGAAGCCACCGAGAGCCGCCAGTGGAACACAAGCCTTCGAGTCCCGCCTGCGGCACCCATCAAGTCCTGCCAACAGCAGAGGAGACATCAAGTCCCGCCAGCAGCTGACAGGACACTGAGTCCCAGCAGCAGCACTGGAGGCGTCCAGGCATGAGCTGGCGGTGCCGGGAGCCACCAGGAGCTCCCAGCTGGGGGACACCTGCCCCATCTGCTTGGGTCCCCTCAAAGACCCTGCTGGTGCGGACACATGCTGGCATGCCTTCTGCCACACCTGCATCCAGCGCTGGGCTGCCACCGCCCTCGCTGCCACCTGCCCGCTCTGCCGGCAGCCCATCGTGGCCATCCGCCGCCTGAGGGTGGGTGATGACCGTGCCGGGGTGGCCCGCAGTCCCCACGGCCGCTTCCATCCCTATGTGGGGCCGTGGCCGAAGCGGCAGGGGCGTCACAGGAAGGGGCGTCAGAGGCAGCAGCAGCATCCCGGAGGCCCCCGGCGCTGGAGCCTCTCCACCAAGCGTGGGGAGCGCAGCCCCCCCGTGCCCCGCCAGGGTGTCTGGAGCCTGTCCTGGCAGTGGGACAGCAACGAGCGCAGCCGGATCCGCTCTGCGCTCGAGACCCGCGAAGATCCATCATGGCTGCAGAGGGTCCGGGAGGAAGAGCCGGGGTCAGGGGACCACGTGCACCACTTCCCCTGGCTCCACCCCTGAGTGGGGAGGGGGCCGCCACGCTGTGCCGCACTCCTTGGAACTTGTATTACCTCACAATCGAAGCGGAGTCAATTGCCACGTGCCAAGCTCCACTGTATTTGCACTGCCTCACAAAGGAGACCCGGCCAGCCGTGCTACACTGTTCTCCGCTATACTTGCACCGCCTCACAATGGAGGCCGGCGACGACACCCTGCGCCACGACTTTTCAAATAGCAATGCCTCACAATGGAGACCAAGTCTGCCATGCTGTGCCGTACCCCATTGGAGGTACAAGCCTCACAATAGAAGACGAGGCATCCACGCTGTGCCGCAACGATTGGAACTTGTATTGCCTCACAATCGAAGCGGGGTCAGCAGCCATGTGCCACGCTCCACTGTACTTGCACCGCCTCACAATGGAGGCCCGGCCCGCTGTGCTGCGCCACACACCGCTACACTTACAACGCCTCACAATGGACGCCGGGCCTGCCACGCTGTGCTGTCCAAAATTGTAGTTTCACCGCCTCACAATGGAGGCCCGGGCTGCTGCGGTGCGCCGCTCCCTGCTCTACTTGCGCCGCCTCACAATGGAGGCCGGGGATACCTCGCTGTACTGCACCCCTTGGAACGTGTATTGCCTCACAATCGAAGCGGGGTCAGCTGCCATGTGCCACGCTCCACTGTACTTGAAACACCTCACAATGGAGCCCAGCCAGCTGTGCTGCGCCGCATTCCTCTGTACTTGCACCGCCTCACAATGGAGTCCCGGCCAGCCGTGCTGCACTGTTCTCTGCTATATTTGCACCGTCTCACAATGGAGGCTGGCGAAGCCATCCTGCGGCACGCCCTTTCAACTTGCACTGCCTCACAATGGAGACCAAGTGTGCCACGCTGTGCCGTACCACATTGGAGGAGCACCGCCTCACAATCTAAGCCGGCGCTGCCACGCTGTGTCGGACCACTTGGAAATCGTATTGCCTCACAATCCAAGCGGCGTCAGCTGCCACGTACCACCCTCAACAGTACTAGCACCGCCTCACAATGCAGGCCGGGCTAGCCGTGCTGCACTGTTCTCCACTGTATTTGCACGGCCTCACAATGGAGGCCGGCGACGCCACCCTGCACCACGCCCTCTCTACTTACACTGCCTCACAATAGAGACCAAGTTTGCTACGCTGTGCCGTACCCCATTGGAGGTGCACGCCTCAAAATACAAGCAGCGGCTGCCAAGCTGTGCCGCACCCCTTGGAATTTGTATTGCCTCACAATCGAAGCGGGGTCAGCTGCCATGTCCTACGCTCCACTGTATTTGCACCGCCTCACAATGAAGGCCCGGCCAGCTGTGCTGCGCCACATTGCTCTGTACTTGCACCGCCTCACAATGGAGGCCCGGCCAGCTGTGCTGCGCCACACACCGCTACACTTACAGCGCCTCACAATGGAGGCTGGGCCAGCTGTGCTGCGCCACACACCGCTACACTTACAACGCCTCACAATGGACGCCGGGCCAGCTGTGCTGCGCCACATTCCTCTGTACTTGCACCGCCTCACAATGGAGGCCCGGCCAGCTGTGCTGCACTGTTCTCCCCTGTATTTGCAACGCCTCAAAATGGAGGCGGGCGACGCCACCCTGCGCCATGCCCTTTCAACTTGCACTGCATCACAATGGAGATGGGGGGTGCTGCGGTATGCACATGCCCGCACTACTTGCGCCGCATCAGAATGGAGCCCGCAACGCCACCCTGCGCCACGCCCTTTGCACTTGCACTGCCTCACAATCGAGACCAAGTCTGCCACGCTGTGCGGCACCCCGTGGAACTTGTATTGCCTCACAATCGAAGCGGGGTCAGCTGCCATGTGCCACGCTCCACTGTACTTGGAACGCCTCACAATGGAGGCCTGGCCAGCTGTGCTGCGCCACACACCGCTACACTTACAACGCTCACAATGGAGGCCCGGCCAGCTGTGCTGCGCCACACAGCGCTACACTTACAGCGCCTCACAATGGACGCCGGGCCTGCCACGCTGTGCTGTACAATATTGTAGTTGCACCGCCTCACAATGGAGGCTGGGCCTGCCACACCGTGCTGTTCAAAATTGTAGTTTCACCGCCTCACAATGGAGGCCGGGGCTGCTGCGGTGCGCCGCTCCCCGCTCTACTTGCGCCGCCTCACAATGGAGGCCGGGGATGCCTCGCTGTGCAGCACCCCTTGGAACTTGTATTGCCTCACAATCGAAGCGGGGTCAGCTGCCATGTGCCACGCTCCACTGTACTTGCACCGCCTCACAATGGAGGCCCGGCCAGCTGTGCTGCGCCACATTGCTCTGTACTTGGACCGCCTCACAATGGAGGCCCGGCCAGCTGTGCTGCGCCACACACCGCTACACTTACAACGCCTCACAATGGAGGCTGGGCCAGCTGTGCTGCACCACACACCGCTACACTTATAACGCCTCACAATGGAGGCCCGGCCAGCTGTGCTGCGCCACACTCCGCTACACTTAGAACGCCTCACAATGGACGCCGGCCCTGCCCCGCTGTGCGGTACAAAATTGTAGTTGCACCGCCTCACAATGCAGGCCGGGGCTGCTGCGGTGCGCTGCTCCCCGCTCTACTTGTGCCGCCTCACAATGGAGGCCGGGGATACCGCGCTGTGCAGCACCCCTTGGAACTTGTATTGCCTCACAATCGAAGCGGGGTCAGCGGCCATGTGCCACGCTCCACTGTACTTGCACCGCCTCACAATGGAGGCCCGGCCAGCTGTGCTGCGCCACATTCCTCTGTACTTGCAGCGCCTAACAATGGAGGCCCCGCCAGCTGTGCTGCGCCACACACTGCCACACTTACAACGCCTCACACTGGATGCCGGGCCAGCTGTGCTGCGCCACATTCCTCTGTACTTGCACTGCCTCACAATGGAGGCCCGGCCAGCTGTGCTGCACTGTTCTCTGCTGTATTTGCAACGCCTCAAAATGGAGGCGGGCAACGCCACCCTGCGCCACGCCGTTTGCACTTGCACTGCCTCACAATGGAGACCAAGTCTGACACGCTGTGCCGTACACCAGTGGAGGTGCATGCCTCACAATAGAAGCCATGGTTGCCACGCTGTGCCGCACCCCTTGGAACTTGTATTGCCTCACAATCGAAGCGGGATCAGCTGCCATGTGCCACGCTCCACTGTACTTGGAACGCCTCACAATGGAGGCCCGGCCAGCTGTGCTGCGCCACATTCCTCTGTACTTGCACCGCCTAACAATGGAGGCCCGGCCAGCTGTGCTGCGCCACACACCGCTACACTTACAACGCCTCACAATGGACGCCGGGCCTGCCCCGCTGTGCTGTACAAAATTGTAGTTTCACCGCCTCACAATGCAGGCCGGGGCTGCTGCGGTGCGCTGCTCCCAGCTCTACTTGCGCCGCCACACAATGGAGGCCGGGGATGCTGCGCTGTGCAGCACCCCTTGGAACTTGTATTGCCTCCCAATCGAAGCGGGGTCAGCTGCCATGTGCCACGCTCCACTGTACTTGCAATGCCTCACAATGGAGGCCCGGCCAGCTGTGCTGCGCCACATTCCTCTGTACTTGCACCGCCTCACAATGGAGGCCCCGCCAGCTGTGCTGCGCCACACACGGCTACACTTACAACGCCTCACAATGGATGCCGGGCCAGCTGTGCTGCGCCACATTCCTCTGTACTTGCACTGCCTCACAATGGAGGCCCGGCCAGCTGTGCTGCACTGTTCTCTGCTGTATTTGCAACGCCTCAAAATGGAGGCGGGCGACACCACCCTGCGCCATGCCCTTTCAACTTGCACTGCATCACAATGGAGACCAACTCTGACACGCTGTGCCGTACACCAGTGGAGGTGCATGCCTCACAATAGAAGCCATGGTTGCCACGCTGTGCCGCACCCCTTGGAACTTGTATTGCCTCACAATCGAAGCGGGATCGGCTGCCATGTGCCACGCTCCACTGTACTTGCAATGCCTCACAATGGAGGGCTGGCCAGCTGTGCTGCGCCACATTCCTCTGTACTTGCACCGCCTCACAATGGAGGCCCAGCCAGCTGTGCTGCGCCACACACTGCTACACTTACAACGCCTCACAATGGACGCCGGGCCTGCCCCGCTGTGCTGTACAAAATTGTAGTTGCACCGCCTCACAATGGAGGCCGGGCCTGCCACACCGTGCTGTTCAAAATTGTAGTTTCACCGCCTCACAATGGAGGCCGGGGCTGCTGCGGTGCGCCGCTCCCCGCTCTACTTGCGCCACCTCACAATGGAGGCCGGGGATGCCGCGCTGTGCAGCACCCCTTGGAACTTGTATTGCCTCACAATCGAAGCAGGTTCAACTGCCATATGCCACGCTCCACTGTACTTGCAATGCCTCACAATGGAGGCCCGGCCAGCTGTGCTGCGCCACATTGCTCTGTACTTGGACCGCCTCACAATGGAGGCCCGGCCAGCTGTGCTGCGCCACATCCCTCTGTACTTGCAGCGCCTCACAATGGAGGCTGGGCCAGCTGTGCTGCGCCACACACCGCTACACTTACAGCGCCTCACAATGGACGCCGGGCCTGCCACGCTGTGCTGTACAAAATTGTAGTTGCACCGCCTCACAATGCAGGCCGGGGCTGCTGCGGTGCGCCGCTCCCCGCTCTACTTGCGCCGCCTCACAATGGAGGCCGGGGATGCCGCGCTGTGCAGCACCCCTTGGAACTTGTATTGCCTCACAATCGAAGCGGGGTCAGCTGCCATGTGCCACGCTCCACTGTACTTGCACCGCCTCACAATGGAGGCCCGGCCAGCTGTGCTGCGCCACATTCCTCTGTACTTGCAGCGCCTAACAATGGAGGCCCCGCCAGCTGTGCTGCGCCACACACGGCTACACTTACAACGCCTCACAATGGATGCCGGGCCAGCTGTGCTGCGCCACATTCCTCTGTACTTGCCCTGCCTCACAATGGAGGCCCGGCCAGCTGTGCTGCACTGTTCTCTGCTGTATTTGCAACGCCTCAAAATGGAGGCGGGCGACGCCACCCTGCGCCATGCCCTTTCAACTTGCACTGCATCACAATGGAGACCAACTCTGACACGCTGTGCCGTACACCAGTGGAGGTGCATGCCTCACAATAGAAGCCATGGTTGCCACGCTGTGCCGCACCCCTTGGAACTTGTATTGCCTCACAATCGAAGCAGGGTCAGCTGCCATGTGCCACGCTCCACTGTACTTGGACCGCCTCACAATGGAGGCCCGGCCAGCTGTGCTGCGCCACATCCCTCTGTACTTGCAGCGCCTCACAATGGAGGCTGGGCCAGCTGTGCTGCGCCACACACCGCTACACTTACAGCGCCTCACAATGGACGCCGGGCCTGCCACGCTGTGCTGTACAAAATTGTAGTTGCACCGCCTCACAATGCAGGCCGGGGCTGCTGCGGTGCGCCGCTCCCCGCTCTACTTGCGCCGCCTCACAATGGAGGCCGGGGATGCCGCGCTGTGCAGCACCCCTTGGAACTTGTATTGCCTCACAATCGAAGCGGGGTCAGCTCCCATGTGCCACGCTCCACTGTACTTGCACCGCCTCACAATGGAGGCCCGGCCAGCTGTGCTGCGCCACATTCCTCTGTACTTGCAGCGCCTAACAATGGAGGCCCCGCCAGCTGTGCTGCGCCACACACGGCTACACTTACAACGCCTCACAATGGATGCCGGGCCAGCTGTGCTGCGCCACATTCCTCTGTACTTGCACTGCCTCACAATGGAGGCCCGGCCAGCTGTGCTGCACTGTTCTCTGCTGTATTTGCAACGCCTCAAAATGGAGGCGGGCGACGCCACCCTGCGCCATGCCCTTTCAACTTGCACTGCATCACAATGGAGACCAACTCTGACACGCTGTGCCGTACACCAGTGGAGGTGCATGCCTCACAATAGAAGCCATGGTTGCCACGCTGTGCCGCACCCCTTGGAACTTGTATTGCCTCACAATCGAAGCAGGGTCAGCTGCCATGTGCCACGCTCCACTGTACTTGTACCGCCTCACAATGGAGGCCCGGCCAGCTGTGCTGCGCCACATCCCTCTGTACTTGCACCGCCTAACAATGGAGGCCCGGCCAGCTGTGCTGCGCCACACACCGCTACACTTACAACGCCTCAAAATGGACGCCGGGCCTGCCACGCTGTGCTGTACAAAACTGTAGTTGCACCGCCTCAAAATGCAGGCCGGGCCTGCTGCGGTGCGCCGCTCCCCGCTCTACTTGCGCCGCCTCACAATGGAGGCCGGGGATGCCGCGCTGCGCAGCACCCCTTGAAACTTGTATTGCCTCACAATCGAAGCGGGGTCAGCTGCCATATGCCACGCTCCACTGTACTTGCAATGCCTCACAATGGAGGCCCGGCCAGCTGTGCTGCGCCACATTGCTCTGTACTTGGACCGCCTCACAATGGAGGCTGGGCCAGCTGTGCTGCGCCACACACCGCTACACTTACAGCGCCTCACAATGGAGGCCCGGCCAGCTGTGCTGCGCCACACACCGCTACACTTACAACGCCTCACAATGGACGCCGGTCCTGCCACGCTGTGCGGTACAAAATTGTAGTTGCACCGCCTTACAATGCAGGCCGGGGCTGCTGCGGTGCGCCGCTCCCCGCTCTACTTGCGCCGCCTCACAATGGAGGCCGGGGATGCTGCGCTGTGCAGCACCCCTTGGAACTTGTATTGCCTCACAATCGAAGCGGGGTCAGCGGCCATGTGCCACGCTCCACTGTACTTGCAATGCCTCACAATGGAGGCCCGGCCAGCTGTGCTGCGCCACATTCCTCTGTACTTGCACCGCCTAACAATGGAGGCCCGGCCAGCTGTGCTGCGCCACACACCGCTACACTTACAACGCCTCACAATGGACGCCGGGCCTGCCACGCTGTGCTGTACAAAATTGTAGTTGCACCGCCTCACAATGGAGGCCGGGCCTGCCACACCGTGCTGTTCAAAATTGTAGTTTCACCGCCTCACAATGGAGGCCGGGGCTGCTGCGGTGCGCCGCTCCCCGCTCTACTTGCGCCGCCTCACAATGGAGGCCGGGGATGCCGCGCTGTGCAGCACCCCTTGGAACTTGTATTGCCTCACAATCGAAGCAGGTTCAGCTGCCATGTGCCACGCTCCACTGTACTTGCAATGCCTCACAATGGAGGCCCGGCCAGCTGTGCTGCGCCACATTGCTCTGTACTTGGACCGCCTCACAATGGAGGCCCGGCCAGCTGTGCTGCGCCACATCCCTCTGTACTTGCAGCGCCTCACAATGGAGGCTGGGCCAGCTGTGCTGCGCCACACACCGCTACACTTACAACGCCTCACAATGGAGGCCCGGCCAGCTGTGCTGCGCCACACACCGCTACACTTACAACGCCTCACAATGGACGCCGGGCCTGCCACGCTGTGCTGTACAAAATTGTAGTTGCACCGCCTCACAATGCAGGCCGGGGCTGCTGCGGTGCGCCGCTCCCCGCTCTACTTGCGCCGCCTCACAATGGAGGCCGGGGATGCCGCGCTGTGCAGCACCCCTTGGAACTTGTATTGCCTCACAATCGAAGCGGGGTCAGCTGCCATGTGCCACGCTCCACTGTACTTGCAATGCCTCACAATGGAGGCCCGGCCAGCTGTGCTGCGCCACATTCCTCTGTACTTGCAATGCCTCACAATGGAGGCCCGGCCAGCTGTGCTGCGCCACATTCCTCTGTACTTGCACCGCCTAACAATGGAGGCCCGGCCAGCTGTGCTGCGCCACACACCGCTACACTTACAACGCCTCACAATGGACGCCGGGCCTGCCCCGCTGTGCTGTACAAAATTGTAGTTGCACCGCCTCACAACGGAGGCCGGGCCTGCCACACCGTGCTGTTCAAAATTGTAGTTTCACCGCCTCACAATGGAGGCCGGGGCTGCTGCGGTGCGCCGCTCCCCGCTCTACTTGCGCCGCCTCACAATGGAGGCCGGGGATGCCGCGCTGTGCAGCACCCCTTGGAACTTGTATTGCCTCACAATCGAAGCAGGTTCAACTGCCATATGCCACGCTCCACTGTACTTGCAATGCCTCACAATGGAGGCCCGGCCAGCTGTGCTGCGCCACATTGCTCTGTACTTGGACCGCCTCACAATGGAGGCCCGGCCAGCTGTGCTGCGCCACATCCCTCTGTACTTGCAGCGCCTCACAATGGAGGCTGGGCCAGCTGTGCTGCGCCACACACCGCTACACTTACAACGCCTCACAATGGAGGCCCGGCCAGCTGTGCTGCGCCACACACCGCTACACTTACAACGCCTCACAATGGACGCCGGGCCTGCCACGCTGTGCTGTACAAAATTGTAGTTGCACCGCCTCACAATGCAGGCCGGGGCTGCTGCGGTGCGCCGCTCCCCGCTCTACTTGCGCCGCCTCACAATGGAGGCCGGGGATGCCGCGCTGTGCAGCACCCCTTGGAACTTGTATTGCCTCACAATCGAAGCGGGGTCAGCTGCCATGTGCCACGCTCCACTGTACTTGCAATGCCTCACAATGGAGGCCCGGCCAGCTGTGCTGCGCCACATTCCTCTGTACTTGCACTGCCTCACAATGGAGGCCCGGCCAGCTGTGCTGCACTGTTCTCTGCTGTATTTGCAACGCCTCAAAATGGAGGCGGGCAACGCCACCCTGCGCCACGCCCTTTGCACTTGCAGTGCCTCACAATGGAGACCAAGTCTGACACGCTGTGCCGTACACCAGTGGAGGTGCATGCCTCACAATAGAAGCCATGGTTGCCACGCTGTGCCGCACCCCTTGGAACTTGTATTGCCTCACAATCGAAGCGGGATCAGCTGCCATGTGCCACGCTCCACTGTACTTGGAACGCCTCACAATGGAGGCCCGGCCAGCTGTGCTGCGCCACATTCCTCTGTACTTGCACCGCCTAACAATGGAGGCCCGGCCAGCTGTGCTGCGCCACACACCGCTACACTTACAACGCCTCACAATGGACGCCGGGCCTGCCCCGCTGTGCTGTACAAAATTGTGGTTGCAACGCCTCACAATGCAGGCCGGGGCTGCTGCGGTGCGCTGCTCCCCGCTCTACTTGCGCCGCCTCACAATGGAGGCCGGGGATGCTGCGCTGTGCAGCACCCCTTGGAACTTGTATTGCCTCACAATCGAAGCGGGGTCAGCTGCCATATGCCACGCTCCACTGTACTTGCAATGCCTCACAATGGAGGCCCGGCTGCTGTGCTGCGCCACATTCCTCTGTACTTGCACCGGCTCACAATGGAGGCCCGGCCAGCTGTGCTGCGACACACACCGCTACACTTACAACGCCTCACAATGGACGCCGGGCCTGCCACGCTGTGCTGTACAAAATTGTAGTTGCACCGCCTCACAATGGAGGCTCGGCCTGCCACACCGTGCTATTCAAAATTGTAGTTTCACCGCCTCACAAGGGAGGCCGGGGCTGCTGCGGTGCGCCGCTCCCCGCTCTACTTGCGCCGCCTCACAATGGAGGCCGGGGATGCCGCGCTGTGCAGCACCCCTTGGAACTTGTATTGCCTCACAATCGAAGCGGGGTCAGCTGCCATGTGCCACGCTCCACTGTACTTGCACCGCCTCAAAATGGAGGCCCAGCCAGCTGTGCTGCGCCACATTGCTCTGTACTTGGACCGCCTCACAATGGAGGCCCGGCCAGCTGTGCTGCGCCACATCCCTCTGTACTTGCAGCGCCTCACAATGGAGGCTGGGCCAGCTGTGCTGCGCCACACACCGCTACACTTACAGCGCCTCACAATGGACGCCGGGCCTGCCACGCTGTGCTGTACAAAATTGTAGTTGCACCGCCTCACAATGCAGGCCGGGGCTGCTGCGGTGCGCCGCTCCCCGCTCTACTTGCGCCGCCTCACAATGGAGGCCGGGGATGCCGCGCTGTGCAGCACCCCTTGGAACTTGTATTGCGTCACAATCGAAGCGGGGTCAGCGGCCATGTGCCACGCTCCACTGTACTTGCAATGCCTCACAATGGAGGCCCGGCCAGCTGTGCTGCGCCACATTACTCTGTACTTGCAGCGCCTAACAATGGAGGCCCGGCCGGCTGTGCTGCGCCACACACTGCTACACTTACAACGCCTCACACTGGATGCCGGGCCAGCTGTGCTGCGCCACATTCCTCTGTACTTGCACTGCCTCACAATGGAGGCCCGGCCAGCTGTGCTGCACTGTTCTCTGCTGTATTTGCAACGCCTCAAAATGGAGGCGGGCGACACCACCCTGCGCCATGCCCTTTCAACTTGCACTGCCTCACAATGGAGACCAAGTCTGACACGCTGTGCCGTACACCACTGGAGGTGCATGCCTCACAATAGAAGCCATGGTTGCCACGCTGTGCCGCACCCCTTGGAACTTGTATTGCCTCACAATCGAAGCGGGATCAGCTGCCATGTGCCACGCTCCACTGTACTTGGAACGCCTCACAATGGAGGCCCGGCCAGCTGTGCTGCGCTACATTCCTCTGTACTTGCACCGCCTAACAATGGAGGCCCGGCCAGCTGTGCTGCGCCACACACCGCTACACTTACAACGCCTCACAATGGACGCCGGGCCTGCCACGCTGTGCTGTACAAAATTGTGGTTGCACCGCCTCACAATGCAGGCCGGGGCTGCTGCGGTGCGCTGCTCCCAGCTCTACTTGCACCGCCACACAATGGAGGCCGGGGATGCTGCGCTGTGCAGCACCCCTTGGAACTTGTATTGCCTCACAATCGAAGCGGGGTCAGCTGCCATGTGCCACGCTCCACTGTACTTGCAATGCCTCACAATGGAGGCCCGGCCAGCTGTGCTGTGCCACATTGCTCTGTACTTGCACCGCCTCACAATGGAGGCCCGGCCAGCTGTGCTGCGCCACATTCCTCTGTACTTGGACCGCCTCACAATGGAGGCCCGGCCAGCTGTGCTGCGCCACACACCGCTACACTTACAGCGCCTCACAATGGACGCCGGGCCTGCCACGCCGTGCTGTTCAAAATTGTAGTTTCACTGCCTCACAATGGAGGCCGGGGCTGCTGTTGTGCGCCGCACCCCGCTCTACTTGCGCCGCCTCACAATGGAGGCCGGGGATGCCGCGCTGTGCAGCACCCCTTGGAACTTGTATTGCCTCACAATCGAAGCGGGGTCAGCTGCCATGTGCCACGCTCCACTGTACTTGCACCGCCTCACAATGGAGGCCCGGCCAGCTGTGCTGCGCCACATTCCTCTGTACTTGCAGCGCCTAACAATGGACGCTCCGCCAGCTGTGCTGAGCCACACACGGCTACACTTACAACACCTTACAATGGATGCCGGGCCAGCTGTGCTGCTCCACATTCCTCTGTACTTGCACTGCCTCACAATGGAGGCCCGGCCAGCTGTGCTGCACTGTTCTCTGCTGTATTTGCAACGCCTCAAAATGGAGGCGGGCGATCCCACCCTGCGCCATGCCCTTTCAACTTGCACTGCATCACAATGGAGATGGGGGGTGCTGCGGTGTGCACATGCCCGCACTACTTGGGCCGCATCAGAATGGAGCCCGCAACGCCACCCTGCGCCACGCCCTTTGCACTTGCACTGCCTCACAATGGAGACCAAGTCTGCCACGCTGTGCCGTACCCCAGTGGAAGTGCATGCCTCACAATAGAAGCCATGGTTGCCATGGTGTGCCGCACCCCTTGGAACTTGTATTGCCTCACAATCGAAGCGGGATCAGCTGCCATGTGCCACGCTCCACTGTACTTGCAATGCCTCACAATGGAGGCCCGGCCAGCTGTGCTGCGCCACATCCCTCTGTACTTGCACCGCCTCACAATGGAGGCCCAGCCAGCTGTGCTGCGCCACACAGCGCTACACTTACAGCGCCTCACAATGGACGCCGGGCCTGCCACGCTGTGCTGTACAAAATTGTAGTTGCACCGCCTCACAATGCAGGCCGGGCCTGCCACACCGTGCTGTTCAAAATTGTAGTTTCACCGCCTCACAATGGAGGCCGGGGCTGCTGCGGTGCGCCGCTCCGCGCTCTACTTGCGCCGCCTCACAATGGAGGCCGGGGATGCCTCGCTGTGCCCCACCCCTTGGAACTTGTATTGCCTCACAATCGAAGCGGGGTCAGCTGCCATGTGCTACGCTCCACTGTACTTGCAATGCCTCACAATGGAGGCCCGGCCAGCTGTGCTGCGCCACATTGCTCTGTACTTGGACCGCCTCACAATGGAGGCCCGGCCAGCTGTGCTGCGCCACATCCCTCGGTACTTGCAGCGCCTCACAATGGAGGCCCGGCCAGCTGTGCTGCGCCACACACCGCTACACTTACAACGCCTCACAATGGAGGCTGGGCCAGCTGTGCTGCGCCACACACCGCTACACTTACAGCGCCTCACAATGGAGGCCCGGCCAGCTGTGCTGCGCCACACACCGCTACACTTACAACGCCTCACAATGGACGCCGGGCCTGCCACGCTGTGCTCTACAAAATTGTAGTTGCACCGCCTCACAATGCAGTCCGGGGCTGCTGCGGTGCGCCGCTCCCCGCTCTACTTGTGACGCCTCACAATGGAGGCCGGGGATGCCGCGCTGTGCAGCACCCCTTGGAACTTGTATTGCCTCACAATCGAAGCGGGGTCAGCTGCCATGTGCCACGCTCCACTGTACTTGCAATGCCTCACAATGGAGGCCCGGCCCAGCTGTGCTGCGCCACACACGGCTACACTTACAACGCCTCACAATGGAGGCCCGCCCAGCTGTGCTGCGCCACATTCCTCTGTACTTGCAGCGCCTCACAATGGAGGCCCGGCCAGCTGTGCTGCACTGTTCTCTGCTGTATTTGCAACGCCTCAAAATGGAGGCGGGCGACGCCACCCTGCGCCATGCCCTTTCAACTTGCACTGCATCACAATGGAGACCAAGTCTGACACGCTGTGCCGTACACCAGTGGAGGTGCATGCCTCACAATAGAAGCCATGGTTGCCACGCTGTGCCGCACCCCTTGGAACTTGTATTGCCTCACAATCGAAGCGGGATCAGCTGCCATGTGCCACGCTCCACTGTACTTGCACCGCCTCACAATGGAGGCCCGGCCAGCTGTGCTGCGCCACATACCTCTGTACTTGCACTGCCTAACAATGGAGGCCCGGCCAGCTGTGCTGCACCACACACCGCTACACTTACAACGCCTCACAATGGACGCCGGGCCTGCCCCGCTGTGCTGTACGAAATTGTAGTTTCACCGCCTCGCAATGCAGGCCGGGGCTGCTGCGCTGCGCCGCTCCCCGCTCTACTTGCGCCGCCTCACAATGGAGGCCGGGGATGCTGCGCTGTGCAGCACCCCTTGGAACTTGTATTGCCTCACAATCGAAGCGGGGTCAGCTGCCATATGCCACGCTCCACTGTACTTGCAATGCCTCACAATGGAGGCCCGGCCAGCTGTGCTGCGCCACACACCGCTACACTTACAACGCCTCACAATGGAGGCCCGGCCAGCTGTGCTGCGCCACACACCGCTACACTTACAGCGCCTCACAATGGACGCCGGGCCTGCCCCGCTGTGCTTTACAAAATTGTAGTTGCACCGCCTCACAATGGAGGCCGGGCCTGCCACACTGTGCTGTTCAAAATTGTACTTGCACCGCCTCACAATGGAGGCCGGGGCTGCTGCGGTGCGCCGCTCCCCGCTCTACTTGCGCCGCCTCACAATGGAGGCCGGGGATGCCTCGCTGTGCCCCACCCCTTGGAACTTGTATTGCCTCACAATCGAAGCAGGGGTCAGCTGCCATGTGCCACGCTCCACTGTACTTGCAATGCCTCACAATGCAGGCCCGGCCAGCTGTGCTGCGCCACATTGCTCTGTACTTGGACCGCCTCACAATGGAGGCCCGGCCAGCTGTGCTGCGCCACATCCCTCTGTACTTGCAGCGCCTCACAATGGAGGCCCGGCCAGCTGTGCTGCGCCACACACCGCTACACTTACAACGCCTCACAATGGAGGCTGGGCCAGCTGTGCTGCGCCACACACCGCTACACTTACAGCGCCTCACAATGGAGGCCCGGCCAGCTGTGCTGCGCCACACACCGCTACACTTACAACGCCTCACAATGGACGCCGGGCCTGCCACGCTGTGCTGTACAAAATTGTAGTTGCACCGCCTCACAATGCAGGCCGGGGCTGCTGCGCTGCGCCGCTCCCCGCTCTACTTGCGCCGCCTCACAATGGAGGCCGGGGATACCGCGCTGTGCAGCACCCCTTGGAACTTGTATTGCCTCACAATCGAAGCGGGGTCAGCTGCCATGTGCCACGCTCCACTGTACTTGCACCGCCTGTCGTGGTTTAGGCCCAGCCGGCAGCTGAGCGCCACGCGGCCGCTCACTCACTCCTTCCCCAGCATGATGGGGAGGAGAAGTTAACAAAAGGCTCGGGTCGAGATAAAGACAGGGAGAGCTAATTATCATCACGAGCAAAACAAACTGAACTTAGAAAGAGGGATTCATCTAATTTATTACTAAACAGAATAGAGAAAAAAAAACCAAAAACCAAGTAACATCAAGCCTTAAAACACCTCCCCCACCCCTCCCCCCTTCCCGGGCTCAACTTCACTCCCGGCTTCAAACCTCCTCCCCCCCTCCCTCAGCGGCGGGGGGGGGGGGGAATGGGGGGAGGGGGATGGGGGTTGCGGTCAGTGCAGCGCACGTTGTTTCTGCCGCTTCGTTGTCCTCGGGGGGAGGACTCCTCTCATCGCTCCCCTGCTCCAAAATGGAGCCTCTCCCACGGGCTACAGTCCTTCCCAAACTGCTCCGGCGTGGTCTCTTCCATGGGGTGCAGACCTTTAGGAGAAAAACTGTTCCAGCATGGGTCTCCCACGGGGTCACAAGTCCTGCCACCAAAACCTGCCCTGGCGTGGGCTCCCCTCTCCACGGGTCTACCGGTCCGGCCAGGGACTTGCTTCAGCCCGGGCTTCCCACAGGCCACAGCCTCCCTCGGGTACCTCCACCTGCTCCAGCGTAGGGTCCTCCACGGGCTGCAGGTAGAATCTCTACACCCCCTCATCGGTCCTCCATGGGCTGCAGGGGAACAGCCTGCTTCACCATGGTTTTCACCACGGGCTGCAGGGGGATCTCTGCTCCGGTGTCTGGAGCGCCTCCTCCTCCCCCCTCCTCCTGCACTGACCTTGATGTTACATCTCCGCACTTCCCCCTCCAGATGTAAAAAAACTTCCTACCTTCTTAAATATGTTATCACAGAGGCGCTGATTGGCTTGGCCTTGGCCAGGGGCGGGCCCATCTGGGGCTGGCTGGCATTGGCTCTACCAGACACTGTGGAAGCTTCTAGAAGCTCCTCACAGGAGCCACCCCTATAACCCATGCCCCCACCCGCTACCAAAACCTTGCCACACAAACCCAACACACCGCCTCACAATGGAGGCCCGGCCAGCTGTGCTGCGCCACATTCCTCTGTACTTGCAGCGCCTAACAATGGAGGCCCGGCCAGCTGTGCTGCGCCACACACGGCTACACTTACAACGCCTCACAATGGATGCCGGGCCAGCTGTGCTGCGCCACATTCCTCTGTACTTGCACTGCCTCACAATGGAGGCCCGGCCAGCTGTGCTGCACTGTTCTCTGCTGTATTTGCAACGCCTCAAAATGGAGGCGGGCGACGCCACCCTGCGCCATGCCCTTTCAACTTGCACTGCATCACAATGGAGACCAAGTCTGACACGCTGTGCCGTACACCAGTGGAGGTGCATGCCTCACAATAGAAGCCATGGTTGCCACGCTGTGCCGCACCCCTTGGAACTTGTATTGCCTCACAATCGAAGCGGGATCAGCTGCCATGTGCCACGCTCCACTGTACTTGTACCGCCTCACAATGGAGGCCCGGCCAGCTGTGCTGCGCCACATACCTCTGTACTTGCACCGCCTAACAATGGAGGCCCGGCCAGCTGTGCTGCGCCACACACCGCTACACTTACAACGCCTCACAATGGACGCCGGGCCTGCCACGCTGTGCTGTACAAAATTGTAGTTGCACCGCCTCACAATGCAGGCCGGGGCTGCTGCGGTGCGCCGCTCCCCGCTCTACTTGCGCCGCCTCACAATGGAGGCCGGGGATGCCGCGCTGTGCAGCACCCCTTGGAACTTGTATTGCCTCACAATCCAAGCGGGGTCAGCTGCCATGTGCCACGCTCCACTGTACTTGCAATGCCTCACAATGGAGGCCCGGCCAGCTGTGCTGCGTCACATTCCTCTGTACTTGGACCGCCTAACAGTCGAGGCCCGGCCAGCTGTGCTGCGCCACATTCCTCTGTACTTGCACCGCCTTCACAATGGAGGCCCGGCCAGCTGTGCTGCATTGTTATCCGCTGTATTTGCAACGCCTCAAAATGGAGGCGGGCGACGCCACCCTGCACCATGCCCTTTCAACTTGCACTGCATCACAATGGAGATGGGGAGTGCTGCGGTGCGTACATGCCTGCACTACTTGGGCCGCATCAGAATGGAGCCCGCAACGCCACCCTGCGCCTCGCCCTTTGCACTTGCACTGCCTCACAATTGAAGCCATGTTTGCCACGCTGTGCCGCACCCCTTTAAACTTGTATTGTCTGACAATCGAAGTGGGGTCAGCTGCCATGTGCCACGCTCCACTGTACTTGGAACGCCTCACAATGGAGGCCCGGCCAGCTGTGCTGCGCCACACACCGCTAAACTTACAGCGCCACACAATGGACGCCGGGCCTGCCACGCTGTGCTGTACAAAATTGTAGTTGCACCGCCTCACAATGCAGGCCGGGGCTGCTGCGCTGTGCCGCTCCCCGCTCTACTTGCGCCGCCTCACAATGGAGGCCGGGGATGCTGCGCTGTGCAGCACCCCTTGGAACTTGTATTGCCTCACAATCGAAGCGGGGTCAGCTGCCATATGCCACGCTCCACTGTACTTGCAATGCCTCACAATGGAGGCCTGCCCAGCTGTGCTGTGCCACATTCCTCTGTACTTGCACCGCCTCACAATGGAGGCCCGGCCAGCTGTGCTGCGCCACACACCGCTACACTTACAGCGCCTCACAATGGACGCCGGGCCTGCCACGCTGTGCTGTACAAAATTGTAGTTGCACCGCCTCACAATGGAGGCCGGGCCTGCCACACCGTGCTGTTCAAAATTGTAGTTTCACCGCCTCACAATGGAGGCCGGGGATACCGCTGCGGTGCGCCGCTCCCCGCTCTACTTGCGCCGCCTCACAATGGAGGCCGGGGATGCCTCGCTGTGCCCCACCCCTTGGAACTTGTATTGCCTCACAATCGAAGCAGGTTCAGCTGCCATGTGCCACACTCCACTGTACTTGCAAAGCCTCACAATGGAGGCCCGGCCAGCTGTGCTGTGCCACATTGCTCTGTACTTGGACCGCCTCACAATGGAGGCCCGGCCAGCTGTGCTGCGCCACATCCCTCTGTACTTGCAGCGCCTCACAATGGAGGCCCGGCCAGCTGTGCTGAGCCACACACCGCTACACTTACAACGCCTCACAATGGAGGCTGGGCCAGCTGTGCTGCGCCACACACCGCTACACTTACAGCGCCTCACAATGGAGGCCCGGCCAGCTGTGCTGCGCCACACACCGCTACACTTACAACGCCTCACAATGGACGCCGGGCCTGCCACGCTGTGCTGTACAAAATTGTAGTTGCACCGCCTCACAATGCAGGCCGGGGCTGCTGCGGTGCGCTGCTCCCCGCTCTACTTGTGCCGCCTCACAATGGAGGCCGGGGATGCCGCGCTGTGCAGCACCCCTTGAACTTGTATTGCCTCACAATCGAAGCGGGGTCAGCTGCCATGTGCCACGCTCCACTGTACTTGCAATGCCTCATAATGGAGGCCCGGCCAGCTGTGCTGCACCACACACCGCTACACTTACAGCGCCTCACAATGGAGGCCCGGCCAGCTGTGCTGCGCCACATTGCTCTGTACTTGGACCGCCTCACAATGGAGGCCCGGCCAGCTGTGCTGCGCCACATCCCTCTGTACTTGCAGCGCCTCACAATGGAGGCCCGGCCAGCTGTGCTGCGCCACACACCGCTACACTTACAACGCCTCACAATGGAGGCTGGGCCAGCTGTGCTGCGCCACACACCGCTACACTTACAGCGCCTCACAATGGAGGCCCGGCCGGCTGTGCTGCGCCACACACCGCTACACTTACAGCGCCTCACAATGGACGCCGGGCCTGCCACGCTGTGCTGTACAAAATTGTAGTTGCACCGCCTCACAATGCAGGCCGGGGCTGCTGCGGTGCGCCGCTCCCTGCTCTACTTGCGCCGCCTCACAATGGAGGCCGGGGATGCCGCGCTGTGCAGCACCCCTTGGAACTTGTATTGCCTCACAATCGAAGCGGGGTCAGCTGCCATGTGCCACGCTCCACTGTACTTGCACTGCCTCACAATGGAGGCCCGGCCAGCTGTGCTGCGCCACATTCCTCTGTACTTGCAGCGCCTAACAATGGAGGCCCCGCCAGCTGTGCTGAGCCACACACGGCTACACTTACAACGCCTCACAATGGATGCCGGGCCAGCTGTGCTGCGCCACATTCCTCTGTACTTCCACTGCCTCACAATGGAGGCCCGGCCAGCTGTGCTGCACTGTTCTCTGCTGTATTTGCAACGCCTCAAAATGGAGGCGGGCGACGCCACCCTGCGCCATGCCCTTTCAACTTGCACTGCATCACAATGGAGACCAAGTCTGACACGCTGTGCCGTACACCAGTGGAGGTGCATGCCTCACAATAGAAGCCATGGTTGCCACGCTGTGCCGCACCCCTTGGAACTTGTATTGCCTCACAATCGAAGCGGGATCAGCTGCCATGTGCCACGCTCCACTGTACTTGTACCGCCTCACAATGGAGGCCCGGCCAGCTGTGCTGCGCCACATACCTCTGTACTTGCACCGCCTCACAATGGAGGCCCGGCCAGCTGTGCTGCGCCACACACCGCTACACTTACAACGCCTCACAATGGACGCCGGGCCTGCCACGCTGTGCTGTACAAAATTGTAGTTGCACCGCCTCACAATGCAGGCCGGGGCTGCTGCGCTGCGCCGCTCCCCGCTCTACTTGCGCCGCCTCACAATGGAGGCCGGGGATGCCGCGCTGTGCAGCACCCCTTGGAACTTGTATTGCCTCACAATCGAAGCGGGGTCAGCTGCCATGTGCCACGCTCAACTGTACTTGCACCGCCTCACAATGGAGGCCCGGCCAGCTGTGCTGCGCCATATTCCTCTGTACTTGCACCGCCTAACAATGGAGGCCCCGCCAGCTGTGCTGCGCCACACACCGCTACACTTACAACGCCTCACAATGGACCCCGGGCCAGCCACGCTGTGCTGTACAAAATTGTAGTTGCACCGCCTCACAATGCAGGCCGGGGCTGCTGCGGTGCGCTGCTCCCCGCTCTACTTGCGCCGCCTCACAATGGAGGCCGGGGATACCGCGCTGTGCCCCACCCCTTGGAACTTGTATTGCCTCACAATCGAAGCGGGGTCAGCTGCCATGTGCCACGCTCCACTGTACTTGCACCGCCTCACAATGGAGGCCTGCCCAGCTGTGCTGCGCCACACACCGCTACACTTACAGCGCCTCACAATGGAGGTCGGGCCTGCCACGCCGTGCTGTTCAAAATTGTAGTTTCACTGCCTCACAATGCAGGCCGGGGCTGCTGCGGTGCGCCGCTCCCCGCTCTACTTGCGCCGCCTCACAATGGAGGCCGGGGATGCCGCGCTGTGCCCCACCCCTTGGAACTTGTATTGCCTCACAATCGAAGCGGGGTCAGCTGCCATGTGCCACGCTCCACTGTACTTGCAATGCCTCACAATGGAGGCCCGGCCAGCTGTGCTGCGTCACATTCCTCTGTACTTGGACCGCCTAACAGTCGAGGCCCGGCCAGCTGTGCTGCGCCACATTCCTCTGTACTTGCACCGCCTTCACAATGGAGGCCCGGCCAGCTGTGCTGCATTGTTATCCGCTGTATTTGCAACGCCTCAAAATGGAGGCGGGCGACGCCACCCTGCACCATGCCCTTTCAACTTGCACTGCATCACAATGGAGATGGGGAGTGCTGCGGTGCGTACATGCCCGCACTACTTGGGCCGCATCAGAATGGAGCCCGCAACGCCACCCTGCGCCTCGCCCTTTGCACTTGCACTGCCTCACAATTGAAGCCATGTTTGCCACGATGTGCCGCACCCCTTTAAACTTGTATTGTCTGACAATCGAAGTGGGGTCAGCTGCCATGTGCCACACTCCACTGTACTTGGAACGCCTCACAATGGAGGCCCGGCCAGCTGTGCTGCGCCACACACCGCTACACTTACAGCGCCACACAATGGACGCCGGGCCTGCCACGCTGTGCTGTACAAAATTGTAGTTGCACCGCCTCACAATGCAGGCCGGGGCTGCTGCGCTGCGCCGCTCCCCGCTCTACTTGCGCCGCCTCACAATGGAGGCCGGGGATGCCGCGCTGTGCAGCACCCCTTGGAACTTGTATTGCCTCACAATCGAAGCGGGGTCAGCTGCCATGTGCCACGCTCAACTGTACTTGCACTGCCTCACAATGGAGGCCCGGCCAGCTGTGCTGCGCCATATTCCTCTGTACTTGCACCGCCTAACAATGGAGGCCCCGCCAGCTGTGCTGCGCCACACACCGCTACACTTACAACGCCTCACAATGGACCCCGGGCCTGCCACGCTGTGCTGTACAAAATTGTAGTTGCACCGCCTCACAATGCAGGCCGGGGCTGCTGCGGTGCGCTGCTCCCCGCTCTACTTGCGCCGCCTCACAATGGAGGCCGGGGATACCGCGCTGTGCCCCACCCCTTGGAACTTGTATTGCCTCACAATCGAAGCGGGGTCAGCTGCCATGTGCCACGCTCCACTGTACTTGCACCGCCTCACAATGGAGGCCTGGCCAGCTGTGCTGCGCCACACACCGCTACACTTACAGCGCCTCACAATGGAGGTCGGGCCTGCCACGCCGTGCTGTTCAAAATTGTAGTTTCACTGCCTCACAATGGAGGCCGGGGCTGCTGCGGTGCGCCGCTCCCCGCTCTACTTGCGCCGCCTCACAATGGAGGCCGGGGATGCCGCGCTGTGCCCCACCCCTTGGAACTTGTATTGCCTCACAATCGAAGCGGGTTCAGCTGCCATGTGCCACGCTCCACTGTACTTGCAATGCCTCACAATGGAGGCCCGGCCAGCTGTGCTGCGTCACATTCCTCTGTACTTGGACCGCCTAACAGTCGAGGCCCGGCCAGCTGTGCTGCGCCACATTCCTCTGTACTTGCACCGCCTTCACAATGGAGGCCCGGCCAGCTGTGCTGCACTGTTCTCCGCTGTATTTGCAACGCCTCAAAATGGAGGCGGGCGACGCCACCCTGCGCCATGCCCTTTCAACTTGCACTGCATCACAATGGAGATGGGGGGTTCTGCGGTGCGCACATGCCCGCACTACTTGGGCCGCATCAGAATGGAGCCCGCAACGCCACCCTGCGCCTCGCCCTTTGCACTTGCACTGCCTCACAATTGAAGCCATGTTTGCCACGCTGTGCTGCAGCCCCTTTAAACTTGTATTGTCTGACAATCGAAGTGGGGTCAGCTGCCATGTGCCACGCTCCACTGTACTTGGAACGCCTCACAATGGAGGCCCGGCCAGCTGTGCTGCGCCACACACCGCTACACTTACAGCGCCACACAATGGACGCCGGGCCTGCCACGCTGTGCTGTACAAAATTGTAGTTGCACCGCCTCACAATGCAGGCCGGGGCTGCTGCGCTGCGCCGCTCCCCGCTCTACTTGCGCCGCCTCACAATGGAGGCCGGGGATGCTGCGCTGTGCAGCACCCCTTGGAACTTGTATTGCCTCACAATCGAAGCGGGGTCAGCTGCCATATGCCACGCTCCACTGTACTTGCAATGCCTCACAATGGAGGCCCGGCCAGCTGTGCTGTGCCACATTCCTCTGTACTTGCACCGCCTCACAATGGAGGCCCGGCCAGCTGTGCTGAGCCACACACCGCTACACTTACAGCGCCACACAATGGACGCCGGGCCTGCCACGCTGTGCTGTACAAAAATTGTAGTTGCACCGCCTCACAATGCAGGCCGGGGCTGCTGCGCTGCGCCGCTCCCCGCTCTACTTGCGCCGCCTCACAATGGAGGCTGGGGATGCTGCGCTGTGCAGCACCCCTTGGAACTTGTATTGCCTCACAATCGAAGCGGGGTCAGCTGCCATGTGCCACGCTCCACTGTACTTGCAATGCCTCACAATGGAGGCCCGGCCAGCTGTGCTGCGCCACACACCGCTACACTTACAGCGCCTCACAATGGAGGCCCGGCCAGCTGTGCTGCGCCACACACCGCTACACTTACAGCGCCTCACAATGGACGCCGGGCGTGCCACGCTGTGCTGTACAAAATTGTAGTTGCACCGCCTCACAATGCAGGCCGGGGCTGCTGCGGTGCGCCGCTCCCTGCTCTACTTGCGCCGCCTCACAATGGAGGCCGGGGATGCCGCGCTGTGCAGCACCCCTTGGAACTTGTATTGCCTCACAATCGAAGCGGGGTCAGCTGCCATGTGCCACGCTCCACTGTACTTGCACTGCCTCACAATGGAGGCCCGGCCAGCTGTGCTGCGCCACATTCCTCTGTACTTGCAGCGCCTAACAATGGAGGCCCGGCCAGCTGTGCTGAGCCACACACGGCTACACTTACAACGCCTCACAATGGATGCCGGGCCAGCTGTGCTGCGCCACATTCCTCTGTACTTGCACTGCCTCACAATGGAGGCCCGGCCAGCTGTGCTGCACTGTTCTCTGCTGTATTTGCAACGCCTCAAAATGGAGGCGGGCGACGCCACCCTGCGCCATGCCCTTTCAACTTGCACTGCATCACAATGGAGACCAACTCTGACACGCTGTGCCGTACACCAGTGGAGGTGCATGCCTCACAATAGAAGCCATGGTTGCCACGCTGTGCCGCACCCCTTGGAACTTGTATTGCCTCACAATCGAAGCGGGATCAGCTGCCATGTGCCACGCTCCACTGTACTTGTACCGCCTCACAATGGAGGCCCGGCCAGCTGTGCTGCGCCATATTCCTCTGTACTTGCACCGCCTCACAATGGAGGCCCGGCCAGCTGTGCTGCGCCATATTCCTCTGTACTTGCACCGCCTCACAATGGAGGCCCGGCCAGCTGTGCTGCGCCACACACCGCTACACTTACAACGCCTCACAATGGACCCCGGGCCTGCCACGCTGTGCTGTACAAAATTGTAGTTGCACCGCCTCACAATGCAGGCCGGGGCTGCTGCGGTGCGCTGCTCCCCGCTCTACTTGCGCCGCCTCACAATGGAGGCCGGGGATACCGCGCTGTGCCCCACCCCTTGGAACTTGTATTGCCTCGCAATCGAAGCGGGGTCAGCTGCCATGTGCCACGCTCCACTGTACTTGCAGCGCCTCACAATGGAGGCCCGGCCAGCTGTGCTGCGCCACACACCGCTACACTTACAGCGCCTCACAATGGAGGTCGGGCCTGCCACGCCGTGCTGTTCAAAATTGTAGTTTCACTGCCTCACAATGCAGGCCGGGGCTGCTGTTGTGCGCCGCTCCCCGCTCTACTTGCGCCGCCTCACAATGGAGGCCGGGGATGCCGCGCTGTGCCCCACCCCTTGGAACTTGTATTGCCTCACAATCGAAGCGGGGTCAGCTGCCATGTGCCACGCTCCACTGTACTTGCAATGCCTCACAATGGAGGCCCGGCCAGCTGTGCTGCGTCACATTCCTCTGTACTTGGACCGCCTAACAGTCGAGGCCCGGCCAGCTGTGCTGCGCCACATTCCTCTGTACTTGCACCGCCTTCACAATGGAGGCCCGGCCAGCTGTGCTGCATTGTTATCCGCTGTATTTGCAACGCCTCAAAATGGAGGCGGGCGACGCCACCCTGCACCATGCCCTTTCAACTTGCACTGCATCACAATGGAGATGGGGAGTGCTGCGGTGCGTACATGCCCGCACTACTTGGGCCGCATCAGAATGGAGCCCGCAACGCCACCCTGCGCCTCGCCCTTTGCACTTGCACTGCCTCACAATTGAAGCCATGTTTGCCACGCTGTGCCGCACCCCTTTAAACTTGTATTGTCTGACAATCGAAGTGGGGTCAGCTGCCATGTGCCACGCTCCACTGTAGTTGGAACGCCTCACAATGGAGGCCCGGCCAGCTGTGCTGCGCCACACACCGCTACACTTACAGCGCCACACAATGGACGCCGGGCCTGCCACGCTGTGCTGTACAAAATTGTAGTTGCACCGCCTCACAATGCAGGCCGGGGCTGCTGCGCTGCGCCGCTCCCCGCTCTACTTGCGCCGCCTCACAATGGAGGCCGGGGATGCTGCGCTGTGCAGCACCCCTTGGAACTTGTATTGCCTCACAATCGAAGCGGGGTCAGCTGCCATATGCCACGCTCCACTGTACTTGCAATGCCTCACAATGGAGGCCTGCCCAGCTGTGCTGTGCCACATTCCTCTGTACTTGCACCGCCTCACAATGGAGGCCCGGCCAGCTGTGCTGCGCCACACACCGCTACACTTACAGCGCCTCACAATGGACGCCGGGCCTGCCACGCTGTGCTGTACAAAATTGTAGTTGCACCGCCTCACAATGCAGGCCGGGCCTGCCACACCGTGCTGTTCAAAATTGTAGTTTCACCGCCTCACAATGGAGGCCGGGACTGCTGCGGTGCGCCGCTCCCCGCTCTACTTGCGCCGCCTCACAATGGAGGGCGGGGATGCCTCGCTGTGCCCCACCCCTTGGAACTTGTATTGCCTCACAATCGAAGCAGGTTCAGCTGCCATGTGCCACACTCCACTGTACTTGCAAAGCCTCACAATGGAGGCCCGGCCAGCTGTGCTGCGCCACATCCCTCTGTACTTGCAGCGCCTCACAATGGAGGCCCGGCCAGCTGTGCTGAGCCACACACCGCTACACTTACAACGCCTCACAATGGAGGCTGGGCCAGCTGTGCTGCGCCACACACCGCTACACTTACAGCGCCTCACAATGGAGGCCCGGCCAGCTGTGCTGCGCCACACACCGCTACACTTACAACGCCTCACAATGGACGCCGGGCCTGCCACGCTGTGCTGTACAAAATTGTAGTTGCACCGCCTCACAATGCAGGCCGGGGCTGCTGCGGTGCGCCGTTCCCCGCTCTACTTGTGCCGCCTCACAATGGAGGCCGGGGATGCCGCGCTGTGCAGCACTCCTTGAAAGTTGTATTGCCTCACAATCGAAGCGGGGTCAGCTGCCATGTGCCACGCTCCACTGTACTTGCAATGCCTCATAATGGAGGCCCGGCCAGCTGTGCTGCACCACACACCGCTACACTTACAGCGCCTCACAATGGAGGCCCGGCCAGCTGTGCTGCGCCACATTGCTCTGTACTTGGACCGCCTCACAATGGAGGCCCGGCCAGCTGTGCTGCGCCACATCCCTCTGTACTTGCAGCGCCTCACAATGGAGGCCCGGCCAGCTGTGCTGCGCCACACACCGCTACACTTACAACGCCTCACAATGGAGGCTGGGCCAGCTGTGCTGCGCCACACACCGCTACACTTACAGCGCCTCACAATGGAGGCCCGGCCAGCTGTGCTGCGCCACACACCGCTACACTTACAGCGCCTCACAATGGACGCCGGGCCTGTCACGCTGTGCTGTACAAAATTGTAGTTGCACCGCCTCACAATGCAGGCCGGGGCTACTGCGGTGCGCCGCTCCCTGCTCTACTTGCGCCGCCTCACAATGGAGGCCGGGGATGCCGCGCTGTGCAGCACCCCTTGGAACTTGTATTGCCTCACAATCGAAGCGGGGTCAGCTGCCATGTGCCACGCTCAACTGTACTTGCACCGCCTCACAATGGAGGCCCGGCCAGCTGTGCTGCGCCATATTCCTCTGTACTTGCACCGCCTAACAATGGAGGCCCCGCCAGCTGTGCTGCGCCACACACCGCTACACTTACAACGCCTCACAATGGACCCCGGGCCTGCCACGCTGTGCTGTACAAAATTGTAGTTGCACCGCCTCACAATGCAGGCCGGGGCTGCTGCGGTGCGCTGCTCCCCGCTCTACTTGCGCCACCTCACAATGGAGGCCGGGGATACCGCGCTGTGCCCCACCCCTTGGAACTTGTATTGCCTCACAATCGAAGCGGGGTCAGCTGCCATGTGCCACGCTCCACTGTACTTGCACCGCCTCACAATGGAGGCCTGCCCAGCTGTGCTGCGCCACACACCGCTACACTTACAGCGCCTCACAATGGAGGTCGGGCCTGCCACGCCGTGCTGTTCAAAATTGTAGTTTCACTGCCTCACAATGGAGGCCGGGGCTGCTGCGGTGCGCCGCTCCCCGCTCTACTTGCGCCGCCTCACAATGGAGGCCGGGGATGCCGCGCTGTGCCCCACCCCTTGGAACTTGTATTGCCTCACAATCGAAGCGGGGTCAGCTGCCATGTGCCACGCTCCACTGTACTTGCAATGCCTCACAATGGAGGCCCGGCCAGCTGTGCTGCGTCACATTCCTCTGTACTTGGACCGCCTAACAGTCGAGGCCCGGCCAGCTGTGCTGCGCCACATTCCTCTGTACTTGCACCGCCTTCACAATGGAGGCCCGGCCAGCTGTGCTGCATTGTTATCCGCTGTATTTGCAACGCCTCAAAATGGAGGCGGGCGACGCCACCCTGCACCATGCCCTTTCAACTTGCACTGCATCACAATGGAGATGGGGAGTGCTGCGGTGCGTACATGCCCGCACTACTTGGGCCGCATCAGAATGGAGCCCGCAACGCCACCCTGCGCCTCGCCCTTTGCACTTGCACTGCCTCACAATTGAAGCCATGTTTGCCACGATGTGCTGCAGCCCTTTAAACTTGTATTGTCTGACAATCGAAGTGGGGTCAGCTGCCATGTGCCACACTCCACTGTACTTGGAACGCCTCACAATGGAGGCCCGGCCAGCTGTGCTGCGCCACACACCGCTACACTTACAGCGCCACACAATGGACGCCGGGCCTGCCACGCTGTGCTGTACAAAATTGTAGTTGCACCGCCTCACAATGCAGGCCGGGGCTGCTGCGCTGCGCCGCTCCCCGCTCTACTTGCGCCGCCTCACAATGGAGGCTGGGGATGCTGCGCTGTGCAGCACCCCTTGGAACTTGTATTGCCTCACAATCGAAGCGGGGTCAGCTGCCATATGCCACGCTCCACTGTACTTGCAATGCCTCACAATGGAGGCCCGGCCAGCTGTGCTGTGCCACATTCCTCTGTACTTGCACCGCCTCACAATGGAGGCCCGGCCAGCTGTGCTGAGCCACACACCGCTACACTTACAGCGCCACACAATGGACGCCGGGCCTGCCACGCTGTGCTGTACAAAATTGTAGTTGCACCGCCTCACAATGCAGGCCGGGGCTGCTGCGCTGCGCCGCTCCCCGCTCTACTTGCGCCGCCTCACAATGGAGGCTGGGGATGCTGCGCTGTGCAGCACCCCTTGGAACTTGTATTGCCTCACAATCGAAGCGGGGTCAGCTGCCATGTGCCACGCTCCACTGTACTTGCACCGCCTCACAATGGAGGCCCGGCCAGCTGTGCTGCGCCACACACCGCTACACTTACAACTCCTCACAATGGAGGCCCGGCCAGCTGTGCTGCGCCACACACCGCTACACTTACAGCGCCTCACAATGGACGCCGGGCGTGCCACGCTGTGCTGTACAAAATTGTAGTTGCACCGCCTCACAATGCAGGCCGGGGCTGCTGCGGTGCGCCGCTCCCTGCTCTACTTGCGCCGCCTCACAATGGAGGCCGGGGATGCCGCGCTGTGCAGCACCCCTTGGAACTTGTATTGCCTCACAATCGAAGCGGGGTCAGCTGCCATGTGCCACGCTCCACTGTACTTGCACTGCCTCACAATGGAGGCCCGGCCAGCTGTGCTGCGCCACATTCCTCTGTACTTGCAGCGCCTAACAATGGAGGCCCCGCCAGCTGTGCTGAGCCACACACGGCTACACTTACAACGCGTCACAATGGATGCCGGGCCAGCTGTGCTGCGCCACATTCCTCTGTACTTCCACTGCCTCACAATGGAGGCCCGGCCAGCTGTGCTGCACTGTTCTCTGCTGTATTTGCAACGCCTCAAAATGGAGGCGGGCGACGCCACCCTGCGCCATGCCCTTTCAACTTGCACTGCATCACAATGGAGACCAAGTCTGACACGCTGTGCCGTACACCAGTGGAGGTGCATGCCTCACAATAGAAGCCATGGTTGCCACGCTGTGCCGCACCCCTTGGAACTTGTATTGCCTCACAATCGAAGTGGGATCAGCTGCCATGTGCCACGCTCCACTGTACTTGTACCGCCTCACAATGGAGGCCCGGCCAGCTGTGCTGCGCCATATTCCTCTGTACTTGCACCGCCTAACAATGGAGGCCCCGCCAGCTGTGCTGCGCCACACACCGCTACACTTACAACGCCTCACAATGGACGCCGGGCCTGCCACGCTGTGCTGTACAAAATTGTAGTTGCACCGCCTCACAATGCAGGCCGGGGCTGCTGCGGTGCGCTGCTCCCCGCTCTACTTGCGCCGCCTCACAATGGAGGCCGGGGATACTGCGCTGTGCAGCACCCCTTGGAACTTGTATTGCCTCACAATCGAAGCGGGGTCAGCTGCCATGTGCCACGCTCCACTGTACTTGCACCGCCTCACAATGGAGGCCCGGCCAGCTGTGCTGCGCCACACACCGCTACACTTACAACGCCTCACAATGGAGGCCGGGCCTGCCACGCCGTGCTGTTCAAAATTGTAGTTTCACTGCCTCACAATGCAGGCCGGGGCTGCTGTTGTGCGCCGCTCCCCGCTCTACTTGCGCCGCCTCACAATGGAGGCCGGGGATGCCGCGCTGTGCCCCACCCCTTGGAACTTGTATTGCCTCACAATCGAAGCGGGGTCAGCTGCCATGTGCCACGCTCCACTGTACTTGCAATGCCTCACAATGGAGGCCCGGCCAGCTGTGCTGCGTCACATTCCTCTGTACTTGGACCGCCTAACAGTCGAGGCCCGGCCAGCTGTGCTGCGCCACATTCCTCTGTACTTGCACCGCCTTCACAATGGAGGCCCGGCCAGCTGTGCTGCATTGTTATCCGCTGTATTTGCAACGCCTCAAAATGGAGGCGGGCGACGCCACCCTGCACCATGCCCTTTCAACTTGCACTGCATCACAATGGAGATGGGGAGTGCTGCGGTGCGTACATGCCCGCACTACTTGGGCCGCATCAGAATGGAGCCCGCAACGCCACCCTGCGCCTCGCCCTTTGCACTTGCACTGCCTCACAATTGAAGCCATGTTTGCCACGCTGTGCCGCACCCCTTTAAACTTGTATTGTCTGACAATCGAAGTGGGGTCAGCTGCCATGTGCCACGCTCCACTGTACTTGGAACGCCTCACAATGGAGGCCCGGCCAGCTGTGCTGCGCCACACACCGCTACACTTACAGCGCCACACAATGGACGCCGGGCCTGCCACGCTGTGCTGTACAAAATTGTAGTTGCACCGCCTCACAATGCAGGCCGGGGCTGCTGCGCTGCGCCGCTCCCCGCTCTACTTGCGCTGCCTCACAATGGAGGCTGGGGATGCTGCGCTGTGCAGCACCCCTTGGAACTTGTATTGCCTCACAATCGAAGCGGGGTCAGCTGCCATATGCCACGCTCCACTGTACTTGCAATGCCTCACAATGGAGGCCCGGCCAGCTGTGCTGTGCCACATTCCTCTGTACTTGCACCGCCTCACAATGGAGGCCCGGCCAGCTGTGCTGAGCCACACACCGCTACACTTACAGCGCCACACAATGGACGCCGGGCCTGCCACGCTGTGCTGTACAAAATTGTAGTTGCACCGCCTCACAATGCAGGCCGGGGCTGCTGCGCTGCGCCGCTCCCCGCTCTACTTGCGCCGCCTCACAATGGAGGCTGGGGATGCTGCGCTGTGCAGCACCCCTTGGAACTTGTATTGCCTCACAATCGAAGCGGGGTCAGCTGCCATGTGCCACGCTCCACTGTACTTGCAATGCCTCACAATGGAGGCCCGGCCAGCTGTGCTGCGCCACACACCGCTACACTTACAACTCCTCACAATGGAGGCCCGGCCAGCTGTGCTGCGCCACACACCGCTACACTTACAGCGCCTCACAATGGACGCCGGGCCTGCCACGCTGTGCTGTACAAAATTGTAGTTGCACCGCCTCACAATGGAGGCCGGGGCTGCTGCGGTGCGCCGCTCCCTGCTCTACTTGCGCCGCCTCACAATGGAGGCCGGGGATGCCGCGCTGTGCAGCACCCCTTGGAACTTGTATTGCCTCACAATCGAAGCGGGGTCAGCTGCCATGTGCCACGCTCCACTGTACTTGCAATGCCTCACAATGGAGGCCCGGCCAGCTGTGCTGCGCCACATTCCTCTGTACTTGCAGCGCCTAACAATGGAGGCCCGGCCAGCTGTGCTGAGCCACACACGGCTACACTTACAACGCCTCACAATGGATGCCGGGCCAGCTGTGCTGCGCCACATTCCTCTGTACTTGCACTGCCTCACAATGGAGGCCCGGCCAGCTGTGCTGCACTGTTCTCTGCTGTATTTGCAACGCCTCAAAATGGAGGCGGGCGACGCCACCCTGCGCCATGCCCTTTCAACTTGCACTGCATCACAATGGAGACCAACTCTGACACGCTGTGCCGTACACCAGTGGAGGTGCATGCCTCACAATAGAAGCCATGGTTGCCACGCTGTGCCGCACCCCTTGGAACTTGTATTGCCTCACAATCGAAGCGGGATCAGCTGCCATGTGCCACGCTCCACTGTACTTGTACCGCCTCACAATGGAGGCCCGGCCAGCTGTGCTGCGTCACATTCCTCTGTACTTGGACCGCCTAACAGTCGAGGCCCGGCCAGCTGTACTGCGCCACATTCCTCTGTACTTGCACCGCCTTCACAATGGAGGCCCGGCCAGCTGTGCTGCATTGTTATCCGCTGTATTTGCAACGCCTCAAAATGGAGGCGGGCGACGCCACCCTGCACCATGCCCTTTCAACTTGCACTGCATCACAATGGAGATGGGGAGTGCTGCGGTGCGTACATGCCCGCACTACTTGGGCCGCATCAGAATGGAGCCCGCAACGCCACCCTGCGCCTCGCCCTTTGCACTTGCACTGCCTCACAATTGAAGCCATGTTTGCCACGATGTGCCGCACCCCTTTAAACTTGTATTGTCTGACAATCGAAGTGGGGTCAGCTGCCATGTGCCACACTCCACTGTACTTGGAACGCCTCACAATGGAGGCCCGGCCAGCTGTGCTGCGCCACACACCGCTACACTTACAGCGCCACACAATGGACGCCGGGCCTGCCACGCTGTGCTGTACAAAATTGTAGTTGCATCGCCTCACAATGCAGGCCGGGGCTGCTGCGCTGTGCCGCTCCCCGCTCTACTTGCGCCGCCTCACAATGGAGGCCGGGGATGCCTCGCTGTGCCCCACCCCTTGGAACTTGTATTGCCTCACAATCGAAGCAGGTTCAGCTGCCATATGCCACGCTCCACTGTACTTGCAATGCCTCACAATGGAGGCCCGGCCAGCTGTGCTGTGCCACATTCCTCTGTACTTGCAGCGCCTCACAATGGAGGCCCGGCCAGCTGTGCTGAGCCACACACCGCTACACTTACAGCGCCTCAGAATGGACGCCGGGCCTGCCATGCTGTGCTGTACAAAATTGTAGTTGCACCGCCTCACAATGCAGGCCGGGGCTGCTGCGGTGCGCTGCTCCCCGCTCTACTTGTGCCGCCTCACAATGGAGGCCGGGGATGCCGCGCTGTGCAGCACCCCTTGAACTTGTATTGCCTCACAATCGAAGCGGGGTCAGCTGCCATGTGCCACGCTCCACTGTACTTGCAATGCCTCACAATGGAGGCCCGGCCACCTGTGCTGCACCACACACTGCTACACTTACAACGCCTCACAATGGACGCCGGGCCAGCTGTGCTGCGCCACACACCGCTACACTTACAGCGCCTCACAATGGAGGCCCTGCCAGCTGTGCTGCGCCACATTCCTCTGTACTTGCACCGCCTCACAATGGAGGCCCAGCCAGCTGTGCTGCGCCACACACCGCTACAATTACAACGCCTCACAATAGACGCCGGGCCTGCCCCGCTGTGCTTTACAAAATTGTAGTTGCACTGCCTCACAATGCAGGCCGGGCCTGCCACACCGTGCTGTTCAAAATTGTAGTTGCACCGCCTCACAATGCAGGCCGGGGCTGCTGCGGTGCGCCGCTCCCCGCTCTACTTGCGCCGCCTCACAATGGAGGCCAGGGATGTCGCGCTGGGCCCCACCCCTTGGAACTTGTATTGCCTCACAATCGAAGCGGGTTCAGCTGCCATGTGCCACGCTCCACTGTACTTGCAATGCCTCACAATGGAGGCCCGGCCAGCTGTGCTGCGCCACATTGCTCTGTACTTGGACCGCCTCACAATGGAGGCCCGGCCAGCTGTGCTGCGCCACATCCCTCTGTACTTGCAGCGCCTCACAATGGAGGCCCGGCCAGCTGTGCTGCGCCACACACCGCTACACTTACAGCGCCTCACAATGGAGGCCCGGCCAGCTGTGCTGCGCCACACACCGCTACACTTACAGCGCCTCACAATGGACGCCGGGCCTGCCACGCTGTGCTGTACAAAATTGTAGTTGCACCGCCTCACAATGCAGGCCGGGGCTGCTGCGGTGCGCCGCTCCCTGCTCTACTTGCGCCGCCTCACAATGGAGGCCGGGGATGCCGCGCTGTGCAGCACCCCTTGGAACTTGTATTGCCTCACAATCGAAGCGGGGTCAGCTGCCATGTGCCACGCTCCACTGTACTTGCACTGCCTCACAATGGATGCCGGGCCAGCTGTGCTGCGCCACATTCCTCTGTACTTGCACTGCCTCACAATGGAGGCCCGGCCAGCTGTGCTGCACTGTTCTCTGCTGTATTTGCAACGCCTCAAAATGGAGGCGGGCGACGCCACCCTGCGCCATGCCCTTTCAACTTGCACTGCATCACAATGGAGACCAAGTCTGACACGCTGTGCCGTACACCAGTGGAGGTGCATGCCTCACAATAGAAGCCATGGTTGCCACGCTGTGCCGCACCCCTTGGAACTTGTATTGCCTCACAATCGAAGCGGGGTCAGCTGCCATGTGCCACGCTCCACTGTACTTGTACCGCCTCACAATGGAGGCCCCGCCAGCTGTGCTGCGCCACACACCGCTACACTTACAACGCCTCACAATGGACCCCGGGCCTGCCACGCTGTGCTGTACAAAATTGTAGTTGCACCGCCTCACAATGCAGGCCGGGGCTGCTGCGGTGCGCTGCTCCCCGCTCTACTTGCGCCGCCTCACAATGGAGGCCGGGGATACCGCGCTGTGCAGCACCCCTTGGAACTTGTATTGCCTCACAATCGAAGCGGGGTCAGCTGCCATGTGCCACGCTCCACTGTACTTGCACCGCCTCACAATGGAGGCCCGGCCAGCTGTGCTGCGCCACACACCGCTACACTTACAACGCCTCACAATGGAGGCCGGGCCTGCCACGCCGTGCTGTTCAAAATTGTAGTTTCACTGCCTCACAATGCAGGCCGGGGCTGCTGTTGTGCGCCGCTCCCCGCTCTACTTGCGCCGCCTCACAATGGAGGCCGGGGATGCCGCGCTGTGCAGCACCCCTTGGAACTTGTATTGCCTCACAATCGAAGCGGGGTCAGCTGCCATGTGCCACGCTCCACTGTACTTGCAATGCCTCACAATGGAGGCCCGGCCAGCTGTGCTGCGTCACATTCCTCTGTACTTGGACCGCCTAACAGTCGAGGCCCGGCCAGCTGTGCTGCGCCACATTCCTCTGTACTTGCACCGCCTTCACAATGGAGGCCCGGCCAGCTGTGCTGCATTGTTATCCGCTGTATTTGCAACGCCTCAAAATGGAGGCGGGCGACGCCACCCTGCACCATGCCCTTTCAACTTGCACTGCATCACAATGGAGATGGGGAGTGCTGCGGTGCGTACATGCCCGCACTACTTGGGCCGCATCAGAATGGAGCCCGCAACGCCACCCTGCGCCTCGCCCTTTGCACTTGCACTGCCTCACAATTGAAGCCATGTTTGCCACGATGTGCCGCACCCCTTTAAACTTGTATTGTCTGACAATCGAAGTGGGGTCAGCTGCCATGTGCCACGCTCCACTGTAGTTGGAACGCCTCACAATGGAGGCCCGGCCAGCTGTGCTGCGCCACACACCGCTACACTTACAGCGCCACACAATGGACGCCGGGCGTGCCACGCTGTGCTGTACAAAATTGTAGTTGCACCGCCTCACAATGCAGGCCGGGGCTGCTGCGCTGCGCCGCTCCCCGCTCTACTTGCGCTGCCTCACAATGGAGGCCGGGGATGCTGCGCTGTGCAGCACCCCTTGGAACTTGTATTGCCTCACAATCGAAGCGGGGTCAGCTGCCATATGCCACGCTCCACTGTACTTGCAATGCCTCACAATGGAGGCCCGGCCAGCTGTGCTGTGCCACATTCCTCTGTACTTGCACCGCCTCACAATGGAGGCCCGGCCAGCTGTGCTGAGCCACACACCGCTACACTTACAGCGCCTCACAATGGACGCCGGGCCTGCCACGCTGTGCTGTACAAAATTGTAGTTGCACCGCCTCACAATGCAGGCCGGGGCTGCTGCGGTGCGCTGCTCCCCGCTCTACTTGTGCCGCCTCACAATGGAGGCCGGGGATGCCGCGCTGTGCAGCACCCCTTGAACTTGTATTGCCTCACAATCGAAGCGGGGTCAGCTGCCATGTGCCACGCTCCACTGTACTTGCAATGCCTCATAATGGAGGCCCGGCCACCTGTGCTGCACCACACACTGCTACACTTACAACGCCTCACAATGGACGCCGGGCCAGCTGTGCTGCGCCACACACCGCTACACTTACAGCGCCTCACAATGGAGGCCCTGCCAGCTGTGCTGCGCCACATTCCTCTGTACTTGCACCGCCTCACAATGGAGGCCCAGCCAGCTGTGCTGCGCCACACACCGCTACAATTACAACGCCTCACAATGGAGGCCCGGCCTGCCCCGCTGTGCTTTACAAAATTGTAGTTGCACTGCCTAACAATACAGGCCGGGCCTGCCACATCGTGCTGTTCAAAATTGTAGTTGCACCGCCTCACAATGCAGGCCGGGGCTGCTGCGGTGCGCGGCTCCCCGCTCTACTTGCGCCGCCTCACAATGGAGGCCAGGGATGTCGCGCTGGGCCCCACCCCTTGGAACTTGTATTGCCTCACAATCGAAGCGGGTTCAGCTGCCATGTGCCACGCTCCACTGTACTTGCAATGCCTCACAATGGAGGCCCGGCCAGCTGTGCTGCGCCACATTGCTCTGTACTTGGACCGCCTCACAATGGAGGCCCGGCCAGCTGTGCTGCGCCACATCCCTCTGTACTTGCAGCGCCTCACAATGGAGGCCGGGGATGCCTCGCTGTGCCCCACCCCTTGGAACTTGTATTGCCTCACAATCGAAGCAGGTTCAGCTGCCATGTGCCACGCTCCACTGTACTTGCAATGCCTCACAATGGAGGCCCGGCCAGCTGTGCTGTGCCACATTCCTCTGTACGCACCGCCTACACCTCAATGGAGGCCGGCCATGCTGTGC